>NC_133537.1:338832726-339133976 GCF_048544455.1 Silene latifolia | reverse complement strand
GTAGGAGTATATTTGACGTAAAATAATTTCAGATGATTTCATGTTATCTGCCTTTGTTTGTGCTGTTGCAATCTATTTGCTCAAGGGGAATGACCGACCTTTCTCTAACAGTTGTTTTACACGCGTTTCTTTTCACCCCTATTTTATATACTTCGCCTGCAATGTGTGTGTATGTATCAATGGACGTTATAGGGGCAAGTCGCAGCAATGTCAAGAATCTCGTAAAATTTATGATTCCAATATTTTTGTGCTTTCAAGGGATAAGCTGTCAGTAAGTGTCACAATGCATGTTTGATTGCCTTTTATGATAAAAAAATTCTATCGCCAGGGACATTTCTTCTTTTCTCTCAATAAGATATAATCACTGTCAGTAGGATTCTCAACCTTTTAGCAAAGGTACAGTAGTGTTTAACTGTTTATCATTCTATGTCTTCCCCTTGAATTTAACAAGTTATTAAAATCTATGTGCATCTTTAGTGGAGGCATTGTATAGAGTATATTGCTTCAGTTGTCTATGGGCGTCTTTTGGTTACCTTTTGTTGGATGCGAAGACTTCTCATAGGCTTCTGAATATCAGGGATCATGCTTTTCTGGTTTATCTGCTTTTGAGTTCTACTGTAGAGTATTTTTGAAGCGTCTTGACTGTTGAAGTGTTGAGCATTCTATCCATCGATTCCATCCCATAATTCAACCCAAGTTTCTATTCTAGCATAAGCAAAGAAGATCCCTAACATTTGTGGAGGGCCTTGGGAGTAGTGTTGGTATTGTTGTTGCTTGAGTACAGAAGTAGAAGTCGTGTATGAAATGGATTTGATCTTTAATTGTAAATAGTTTTTTCTTTTTAACTGGATCATTTTCCTGTCTTCCAATTCTTCAAGCAAAGTTTTACTGACTGTGTTTCTGCATTGCCTTTTTCAGGATGATAATTTACAAAGATGCTCAATTTCAGCTGACTCCCGTATCGATAACAGTGGCAGTGATGATTCAACAGATGACGATACTCTGATTGTCAAAAACAACGGGTATCACAATACTGAAAATGGAGCCAACCATGAAACTGATGATGATCAGGAACGGGTTCTGAGTGGTAAACTTAGTGAAAGCAGTGGCTACGCTGGCAGTGATCTATATGACTATAAGGTTTTGCTTTTTATTTCTCCTATGAACAAGTTTGAAATTTGAAACATCATATACCTATTTATCTTTCCCAATGCATGAATTGTTTAAGTTGGTTCCACGTACGAGGGAACTATGCAGGGTTATAATGACTTTCTTGGCTGATATTCAGGTTCAGGGTCTTGGAGGTGATTATTCTGATGGATCACCTAGAGGTGACGATGCCTCATCTGTAAATTCAAAACCTCGACCAGATCCTCAAACATTGAGAGAGTCTAATGGTGAGTTGAGTGAACAGAATACTCCAGTTAAAGGGAGTGAAAGCACAAATAATGTAATGGAGAGTCCCGTAGTTACAACTGGAGAATCTTATCGTTCAATGGGGGAGATATTGTTATCGATGGATCCAGGACCCCCTTTACCTATCTGTGGCCCTGACTCAAGTGCTGAGAAACCAACCAGTAAGTTCGCTGATTCAAATGGTAAACGGTCAACATTTTGGGGTAGAAACTCGGTAAGTTTTCTCGCCTCCCTTGTGTTCTTCTGGACTTCTAGTATACAGTTTGTTCCTTTTCCTTCTCAAATTTGTCTGTTCCATGCCTGCTCTCCCCTTTTAATCCATTTTCTGGTGAGCTATCTATTAGTGCACATATGCATTGCATTGTTTTGTGCAGCTGACCTTCAAAAGCTTTTCCCCTTTGATGGTCTCAAGTTAAACCTCGCAAGTGCACGATTTTATCGTTGTACACTTAAAAGGGTCGATCCCACAAGGAGTAGGTGGAGTACTAATCGTTCTAATTCACCGGTTTAGCTAAGTCGATAAATAACAAAGAGGGTAGTAACAAACTAGCGCTAAACTATCGAATTTAAAGACAAACAACAAGATAAGGTAAAAACAAGCTAAAGATAGGAGATAGATCAAATAAAGAGAAAGACTAGAACTCGGTCCAACCATGAATATGAGTAATTCCACATACTAATCGTCTCGGCTAATCAAAGGGGGTAGAAAGGTAAGGGGGAGATGGCTCTAATTCGCCTAGAACCTCCCTTCCGGTCTCGCACTAGGACACTAGCTACTCCGACTAACCCCCCTCCCGGGTTCGAAAGTCGGTATCCCGAACTCAAAACCCGACAACCCCAAGAACATGCATTTTCCCAAGGAGGTCAAGTGAATGGTCAAGGTCATTAAGCCCTCATCAAATTCCGGGTCATCCCACTCCCCCTTCCGGAGGTCGATTTCAAACACTAGCCTAGAGGCACCCTCCCTCGGTTCTCCCTTCCGGTCTCAACCTTAGTTGGTGACAAGGGTCGGTCCCAAAATACTCGACTAACAACCTAACCAACTTCCGTTGGTGGACAAGGGTCAAAAGCCGACACTACCCGGACACCAACCCTTAAGCATGAAAATTCCCCAAGACTACCCTAACCAATTTTCCCCACAAATTAGCCTTAGTGACAATTAATTAGTGAAATTACCCATATCGGGTCAAACCGAGTCCTAGAAGGAGACTACTCACTAATCATGGTCCTAATTGCAAAATAAACAATAAAGATGGAAACTTTGGTCACGAACATAGTGAGGAGATGAATCTTACTACTAAACATGCAACAAATCAACAATTATTAAGAGAGAAAGAGATTAATTCTAATAACAAGGGTCAACTAATCTAAAAGGCACAATCTTTAACCAAATCAACTCAAAGATTAAGTCTTTGAGGACAACTATTCAAGGATGAACAAAAGAAAAAGAATCAAAACAAAGAGGAACAATGAAAAGATGAACAATGGTGAAAATAAGAACAACAAACAAACAACAACAATAGTTTTAACATAAACAATCAAACAAACAAGAAGGAAGAACAAAATGTAAACAAATGGAAATAGGGAAAGAATTAATACCAACACAAATGCAAAAGAGGGATTTGGAATAGAAATAATAAAGAAGGAAATCCTTCAATATCCTTCAATCTTCTTACAAACCCAAATTCAAACCCCAATTAATTGAAGAACTAGCTTAATTAGGGAATGATTAACAAAGAGATTAACAAAGTTTCAAACTTGAAAAGGGAAATATTATGGATCTAGGGTTATGTGTCAAAGGGTTTAAGGAGAGGGGTATATATAGGTTACACAAGGATTAGGACCGAAATTGGAAATGGGCTTTGAAACACGTATATGCACTCCCGTACGGTCAATCCGACCGCCGGTCATTTGACCTACGGTGGGAGATCTCTGGAATTTTGAAAGAGTTTTGGAGGTCATCGGTGTGCACGGCCGGTCAACCGGCCACGGCCACCGACCGTGGGGCACCTTGACTTCAATCTTGACTTTTGGCCTTTTGGAGGGACTCCCGGTAGGCTAGCCTTGGTCATTTGACCGGCTGGGAGTTTCCTGTAACATTCTTCATTTTCTTTGTCTTCAAGGTCATAGTGTCTTCCCAGCCGGCCGCCGGGCCACCGGCTGGGGATGCTTCTTCATACTCCTTCCTTCATTTCCTTGTAAATGTACTCCCAGCCGGCTGCCGGCCTACCTACTGAGGGGGTACTCCTCAAAGATAATTCCCTTCATTTTTCATGCATAGCCTAGAAATCCCGTCTTTCTAGCTTCGTTTCGCCTTCCCGCCTCATTTTTCGCAAGGGGGCCAAAGTGTCATAGTAAAGGGAATCGGGACTAGAAATGAGAGTAAAGGGGGTACAAAATCGCCTTAAATGGGGTCGAATATGCATGAAAATAGAGGGAAAAAGAGTGCAAAATGGTCCTATATCAAACCTCCCCACACTTGAACCTTACTCGTCCCCGAGTAAGTCCTCAAACCAATTGCACAAAGCATTAATATGATAGATATGGAGAGTGGATGCACAATATAAGCATCACTCAACTAAACTACTACTTAAGCCGATCGAGTATTAGCGCACTCAACGCCCCTTCAACTCGCAATTTGACACCCATGAGGGGAGAGTGCCCTATTGCAAGGCAAGTTGGGTCTTGCTACAAAACTTTCGACGCATTCACCATGAAAGCACGTAATAAACAAATAGAATGCATCTAACAAAATGATCCACTTTCCTCATCTAAGTGGCCGAATTTTTCAAACACCAAAACACGGTTTAGGTCGGGAGTACCGTCTCAGAAGTGCCAATTGAGGTGCCAACCCCCTAAACATGACCCAAGCAACCCTTGTGTGACCAATGCCCGAGAAACAAATTCAAGAGCGGGGAAAGGGAAGAAAGGGGAAGTCCGCTGAGAATTACAAAACCGACACAAGATTCAACCAAAGGACCCATGACTAAGGAGACCAAGGCAACGACATCCTCACGGTTTTCACTCGTCACTCAATGAAAGAACAAGGTGATTTTTGTGACAAAAAGTAACCAAAATCACTCAACTAACTCGACTAGCGAAAACGTGCCCGCAATCTAATGTGTAACACCGTCCTATGTCCAATGAAATGCAAACAATGGGAAAATGCACAAAACATGAAGCAAGGATTACAACGGGGCTAAGGAGTAGGCCGAAACGGGATTGGTGCAAGCACCATTTGGACATGTGGGGCTCAAATCAAGAAACGTCGACACATCACATCCCATTTCTTATTGCAACACATGAGACACGTCTATGCCCTAACATAGCAATGATGACCAAAACTATGCAAAAATTGCGTAAACCCAACTCAAGTAGGAAAAATTTGATAAAACTCCTTTTATTTCAACAAATGGTAACGTCTACACCGTAACAACGACTCGGTTTCCCAAGCCATGCAAAAAATGTGTAAACCCGACTCATCATTGGAAAAACATCAATTTGCCCCTTTTATTTAGCAACGGCTTTTTCTACCCCAATTAATGATGAGGAGGGGTGTTGCTTTGCCTTTTTCTTTTTCTTGACAACAAACAAATATATACAACACACAACTCATTTTTTTTTTTTTTTTTGGTTTTTCATGACTTTTTTACTTTTCTATTTTGTTTTTCATTTCTTTTTCAAAACCTCTTATTTATATATAATGCCAAATTCACATCGAAAACCGACCCAAGTCACCTCCTACAACACAACTACAAAAACCGACCAATTCTTGATTAAGGAAGGGTGGTTATGGGAACGTAGCTATTTTAAGTGGGTTTGCCAAATGAAAAGGCTAAGCTCAAAGGGGTGAATCAAAAAGGGGAAACGAAGTAGGGGAGAAAACAAGGCTATTTGGCTATTGTGAGGTTCATAAAAACTGATTTTTACTTCATATCACGTGCACAAAAATGTAATGCAATTTCATGGTCTAAGGACGATGCGACACACTTATGCGTAATGATGTGACACGCCTCGCGAGGAGACCAACTCTCGAACCTAGATGAGGGCGGGGTATGAATGTACCCACCCTAGGAGGCTCTACCCTTACCTTTGAGTAGCTAAGTCGAGCCAAAGGTCTAGCCTACGGCCCTAGGTCTCACAAGATCGGTCTAAACTCATTGGTCAAGCCCTCCTTCCTCGGCTAACTAAGAGGCCACGGGTGCGAGTCACGAGGAGGGGAAAGGCACGATTGGGCACATTAGTTCATCATGGGGGGTACTTGGTTCCCTTCCCTTGACCATGTTCTTTCTCAAAAATTTATTTACAAACTCAATGCAAAAAGAAAGAAATGCAACAAGTATATACATGTGAACAAATGCATGCGGAAATTTAAACAAACATGAAATGAAAAGTGCAACAAATTGGCTAAACCTAGCAGCACATCAACACCAACAAATCCAAACGGTCTCCCAAGGAGACACCCAAGGCAACAAAAATTCCCGTTCTCCTTCAAAATATCAAGATACCAAGAAGAAAGAATAGTAAAAGGAGTGAGAGATAGGAAGGATTATACCAAGCGGTCTTCTAGCTCCTTTTTGCCTCAAGTGTTCAATGCGCCATGCCAAAGGTTAGACAAAACATATATATACAATGCAAATTTTTTGAGTTTTTCAGAAATTTTTTTATTTTTAGGCATTTTCTTGAATTTTCTCAAATTTACATGCATAATACGGTATGAACAAATATAAACAATATTCACAAAGTGGATATTTCCCTCCCCACACTTGAAACGTACATTGTCCTCAATGGACAAAAGCATAGGGAGTGAATAAGAAAAAGGAAGGAACATATTTTTTTTATTTTTGATTTTTAATTTTTGAAATGAAAATAACATATTTTTGTGATTTTTGTTTTTGAAAAATTAAAAAGACATATTTTTGTTGATTTTTGATATAAGAACTCCCTCCCCACACTTATTTATTTACATTACTTCCAAATGGAAATAAATGTGTGGAGGGATTTCAAATTAAAATCATGTTTTTGTTTTTTTTTTTAGGCCCTCCCCACACTTATTTATAGACATGGGAGGGCAATTTAGTGAAAGAAAATAACATGTTTTTGGTGATTTTTGGTCATTTTTCGATTTTTAGTTGGTTTTTATTTTGAAAATGCAATGCATGCTCTATTCTATATGCAAAATGTAAATGACAATGCAATTTATGCTAAGTGAATGCAATTACTAAATGTGACAATATATTACAAAATTGAAATCTAATGCAATCCTATATGATGCAACGAAATGAATTATCAACTAAATGCATGCGAAAAATTTAAACATGAATGAGAAATTTGGATAAATGGGAGAGATCGTACTCGTCATTTGGATTGAAAAGGGAGCATACCGACGGCTTTGGAGTGAAAAGGGAAGAAGAAGTGGAGCCCTCATTACTAGGCTCTACTCATAGTCGTCATCACCATCACCGTCTCCATCATCATCATTACCATCACCATCACCATCACCTTGAATTGCCCCGAACTCGGAATCACGGATGAAATCGTCCGTGTTCAAGTGGACATCCGAGCTAAAGTCCTCCATGGCCGAGCTCACACCAACAAACATCTCCGGGTGCCCTCCGGCACCACTAGATCCGCCCTCTTGGAAGATAGAAGGGGCACCCCCGAACCACCTCGCGTCATGTCCCTCCCCTTGGGTGGTAGGCGGGGTGGGAAAGACCGGGGCACTAAAGTAGTCGGGCCGCAAGTTAAGATCTCCGTAGCGGAAGGTCCCATCTTCCGGATGTCCGCCATCCGGGAATAAATAGGAGGGGTGAAGGCCGGAGGGGTGTTTGTATTGGTTCCTCATACAATCATCATAGACCGGGAATTGACCAAGAGAATGGTCATAGTAAATCCGGTCAAGCCTTTGTTGAAGCCCATGCCGCTCACTTGCGGCGTTTGTCATATTAATCTTCATCTCCGCCATGAAGGAAATGAGGTCGGCATGGAGAGGAGGCGATTGTTGTTGTTGTTGACTGGAGGACCCCTCTCCTTGTTGGAAGGGCCCGGGGACAAATGGAGTAGTCGGTGTGGCATACCGCAAGGTAGACCTTGCGGGAATGATGGGTCGGCCACGAGTGTACCGAAGATTAGGGTTAATTTGTTGTGGGATAGAGGGGTCTTCGAGATTTTCAATCTCAAGCAAATAATACTCCGAGTTGGGCACCACTTTCATTTTGTCGGGGTTGGGAAGAGGGATAGAATTTCGATCAACCCCATCCACCCGAATTTGCCAATAGTCTAGGCCATCATTCGGGTTGGTCTTCAACCAACCGAGGTTGTGGTGGATATAGCTCTTGATAAACATTGTATCACCGATCATATAACGCATGCCATTCAAGTTGACTCTCCGGTTGAGCCGCTTAATCAAATGGGTGATGAGTCCACCCACGACAACGGCCGTATTAGAGGCCGGAGAATTGCTAAGCCTTTGCAATGTGAGGGCCAAATGGTGGGCGATGTCAATTTTGAAGGTAGTTGGGTTGGAACGAAGGTAAGAGCCGAGAATTTCTAATTCCTCCGTTCGGAAATTATGATTTTCCTCTCGGCCAAAGATGGTCCAACCCATGTACCGATGCCAAACCCGAATAGCCGCATTATGGACGGTGTTTGCGGCTCTCTTAACCCCCTTGATATCATCCAAACCCGAAATAGCCTTCCATAAGGCCCCATGGTCGAAAGTCTCGGGTGCCTTGTGAGGCGGGCTAGTGTCAAGCCCGAAATGGGATGCAAAGGTCGGGAGAGTCAAGGAGTAGTCCTTGTTCATCAATCGGAAGTGCAAAAAGCAGGGTTACTCCGACACGTCAGACTACTGGCGTTTCCCGTATCGATACGATACGATACGGGATACGACACGGGATACGTCCCCGATACGCCGGAATGGGACACGACTCGGGTACGGCACAAAGGAATGAGAAAACTTACCTTGTTGCTTTCACGAAGCTCTTCAAATATGAAGATCTGGTCCTTCACCCAGATCTAGTTACATTCGTGGATGTAATTAGTTCTAGGAGAATGAGAAGACCTAAAAAAGTTGGCATTATGGGTGTGAGGAGGAGACACCATGGGTGTGAGGAGGAGACAACGAGAACTCGAGAAGGGGGAAAAGAAGAAGATAGAGAAAGTGTAATGTGGAAAAATGAGTATTGCGGCTGGGTTGCACATTAGGGTTTCATTTTTAGGAAAAGAAGAGCAAGTGGGTCAGTGGGTATTGGACAGGACAGCTGGAGACACAATATTTTACTCCTCACATTACATGTATATATCACTTATAAAACTGAGAACATGTCATACAAACCACAAGTCTACAATACATTTTTTTTTTATAATTTCCCAATTTATGGAAAAAAAAAGAGAATATATGTATATAATAAATAAGACGTATCGTATCCGTATCTAAAAAATAGTCAAAATACTCCTTTGACCGTATTCCCGTATCTATTAAAATTCAAAATCACGTGTCGGATACTCCGATACGTATCGGATACGATACTTCGTATCCGTGTCTGAGTAACATAGGCAAAAAGGCTACCTTTTGGGTTTGGCGGTGCTTGTCAAGACGGAGGGAACTCAAAAATTCCCAAGTAAGACGGGCATAGGTCCGTTCATGAATCGCATACATCATTTTCATACCCACCCCATCAAATAATTCAAGAGTAACTTGATCTAATCCTAATTCCCGCATGGATTGTCGATCAATAAATCGGGTAGGGGCAATAGGGCGTTTCTTGAATAAGACAAACTTACCTTTCATCGTGATTGAAGTGAATTGGATATCCAGGAAGTCGGGATCGGAGCTCATGTCGGTCGCCGCCGCCGCCACCGCCTCCGCTTGTTGAAGGGCCAAGTCTCCTCTCCTCACTCTTTTCTTTGGGGCCATGTTTGTGACTTTGATGGTGGGTGAAAGGTTGGGAAGGAGGTTGGGGTGGTTGTAGGTGGTTGAGGTGGTGGTAGGTGGTGGTGGGAGAGGTTGTTGACGGGAATGAGGGAGGGGGGTTAGGGTTAGAGTGAGAGAGGAGGGAGGAAGGGAGTCGAAAAGAATGAAGAATTGGGGCAATTTTCGTGTAAAATTAGGCATCAGTGTACTCCCAGCCGGTCTCCGCCGCCGGTCACCCGGCTGGGAGTTCACCCAATCTCCATTTTCTTCATAAATGCATTCCCAGCCGGTGGGCAGGCCGTGGGACTTCCTTCTTAAGCAGACTTGCTAAAATCCCCCATAAGCGTACCCCCAGCCGGTGGACCGGCTGCCGGCCTGCCGGCTGGGACTACCCTTCAATCCAATTTGATACATTTCCAATTGTATACGCACTCCCAGCCGGTGGACCGGCTGCCGGCCTGCCGGCTGGGACTACTCTTCCTTGTGTTTTCGTCAAAATTCCATTAAATTTACAGGAACTTCCCAGCCGGTCAGAAGACCGGCCGCCGGTCACCCGGCTGGGACTCCCTTTCATCAAGTTTTCTCCAATAAACCCCTATTCCAATTCCCATCATCTATTGGCCTCGATTCTCGTGTTTTCGACTTTCAAACCCGACTCGGGACGTCGGATAAAGGCCAATAAATGGTCATACGCTTGTTCATCAAACAAAAACCCCAAATCTTCAACAATCATGACTGACAACAATCAAATTGACAAGTAGTATCCATCCAAAATTCCTCAAATTCTACCTAAATGCATGATATATTCAAAGTTGCATGGGTTGCCTCCCATGTAGCGCCCTTGTTTAATGTCGTAGGCTCGACGGAGTTATGAATAACAATCAATAATTTGGAAGAGAGGTGGTGATGGAGCTCACATCCTTGATTATAGGGGTTCCGGCAACATAGTGCTTGAGCCTTTGCCCGTTCACCTTGAAGGAGTGATCTCCATCGGATATTTCAATCGCGCCATGTGGAAAGACTCGGACCACGGTGAAAGGTCCCGACCACTTAGACTTGAGCTTCCCCGCGAATAGCTTGAACCGCGAGTTAAAAAGGAGGACCAACTCTCCCACCTCGAATTCTCTTCTCAAAATTTTCTTGTCATGAAATCTCTTAGTCTTCTCTTTGTAAATCCTTGAGCTCTCATAAGCCTCAAGCCTGAATTCTTCCAACTCATTGAGGTCAAGAAGCCTCTTTTCTCCGGCACTCTTCAAGTCGAAGTTGAGAAGTCGGATTGCCCAATGTGCCTTGTGCTCCAACTCTACCGGTAAGTGACAAGACTTTCCGTACACCAACCGGAACGGTGAAGTTCCTATCGGTGTTTTGAAAGCGGTCCGGTAAGCCCATAATGCATCGTTGAGCTTGGTTGACCAATCCTTCCTTGACCGGCTCACGGTCTTCTCAAGAATCATCTTAATTTCACGGTTTGAGATTTCGGCTTGGCCGTTTGCTTGTGGGTGGTAGGCAAGACTACGCCTATGTTGCACCCCATGTTTCTTTAGAAGAGCATCAAGAGTTCTTTCCCGAAAATGATTCCCACGATCACTAATCACAATTCTTGGAACACCAAACCTTGGAAATATGATAGTTTCCATGAGTTTTGTCACCGACTTTGCATCACAAGTTTTCGTTGGGATAGCTTCAACCCATTTACTCACATAATCCACCGCAACAAGTATGTACTCATATCCATTGGATGATGGAAAAGGACCTTGATAGTCAATTCCCCATACATCAAACAACTCCACCTCTAGAATGTAGTTCATTGGCATCTCATGCCTCCTTGAAATATTTCCGCTTCGTTGACACTTATCACACCCTTTGACGTAGGTTGCCACATCATGGAATAGGGAAGGCGATAAAACCGCATTGGAGCACCCTTGCGGCGGTCTTTCTTGAACTACCATGCCCTCCACTTGGCATATCATGGCAATGTGAAATTATCGGCTTCACCTCTTCACTTGGAATGCACCTCCGGATTATCCCATCCGCACAAGATTTGTATAAACAAGGCTCATCCCAAAAATATTGCCTTAGATCATGAAAGAATTTCTTCTTCTTATGTGAGTCATAATCATATGGGATTATCCCGGAGACCAAATAATTCACTATATCCGCATACCACGGTGCGTCACCCAAGCTTAGGGACAACAAGTGGTCATCGGGCAAGTGATCATTGATAGGAAGCCCATTGTCAACATTGAGGTTGATGTGCCGGGATAAATGATCGGCCACTACATTTTCAACTCCTTTCTTATCCCTAATCTCCATGTCAAACTCTTGGAGAAGTAATATCCACCTAATCAATCGAGGCTTGGACTCCTTCTTGATGAGCAAGTGTCTCAAAGCAACATGATCGGTGAACACTATTACCTTAGCTCCCACTAAATAGGTCCGGAACTTCTCCATTGCGAATACCACGGCCAAGAGCTCCTTTTCCGTTGTTGAGTAATTTGTTTGAGCATCATCTAGAGTTTTGCTTGCATAGTGAATTGCATGCACCTTTCCATCCTTCCTTTGGCCTAATACCGCGCCCAAGGCATGATCGCTCGCATCACACATCAACTCAAACGGCAAGCTCCAATCCGGAGGTTGTATAATAGGAGCACTCGTCAAAGCTTCCTTTAACCTATTGAAAGCATCAAGACAACGGTTAGAGAACACAAAAGGAGTATCTTTGGCTAACAACTCCTGGTCGAAGGGTCTCGATTAGAGAAGTCCTTGATGAAGCGGCGGTAAAAGCCCGCATGTCCAAGGAAGCTTCTCACCCCCTTGACATTGGTGGGGGGTGGGAGACTAGCAATGACTTCAATCTTAGCCTTATCAACTTCTATCCCACGATTGGACACTATGTGTCCCAACACAACACCTTCTTGTACCATGAAATGGCACTTCTCCCAATTAAGCACAAGGTTAGACTCTTGACACTTGCTCAAAACGTTCTCCAAATTCATTAAACAACTTTCAAAACTTTTCCCAACAACCGAGAAATCATCCATGAAAACTTCCATTTCTTGTTCAATGAAATCGGAGAAAATTGACATCATAGCTCTTTGAAAGGTAGACGGAGCATTACATAGTCCGAATGGCATCCTCCTATATGCATAGGTGCGAAGGGACAAGTAAAGGTGGTCTTTTCTTGGTCGCTTGGATGGATGGGGATTTGGAAAAATCCCGAATAGCCATCCAAGAAGCAAAAATAGTTGTGTTGAGCTAATCTTTCTAGCATTTGATCCATGAACGGTAAAGGAAAGTGATCCTTCCGGGTGGGCTTGTTCAACTTCCTATAGTCCACGCACATTCTCCACCCTGATTCTACCGTCCTTGTAGGAATCAATTCATTCTTGTCATTTCGCACTACCGTCATGCCTCCTTTTTTGGGAACTACATGAACCGGGCTTACCCACCTACTATCCGAAATAGGATAGATAATGCCCGCGTCAAGTAGCTTAAGGACTTCTTTCCTTACAACCTCTTTCATGATGGGATTAAGCCTTCTTTGTGGCTCAATTGAGGATGCATCCTCATTTTCAAGAAGAATTTTATGAGTACACAAAGAGGGACTAATCCCCTTGAGGTCACCAATAGTGTACCCAAGGACACCCTTGAACCTTTTGAGCAAAGAAATGAGTTTTGAGGTTTGGGTGTCATCAAGTGCACTATTGATGATGACGGGAAAAGTGGAATTATCTCCTAGAAATTCATACTTCAAAGAAGAAGGAAGTGGTTTAAGTTCAACCGTAGGAGGAGGCGTGGAACTCTCCTCCTTCTTACCGACTTCCAACACTTCAAATTTGGGAGCTTGTTCATGAATAGGAGCCGAATCCAACATCCACACATAAGCAAGAGTCTCAATATCTTTGTCATCGACCTCATACCCACTAACAAGACAAGTCTCCAAAGGATCCATGGAGGAAGCTTTCGGGTCATGTTCCTCCATAGGATTCTCAAGAATGTCAACAATGCAACAAGTGTCACCTAGAGAAGGAGCTTCCATGGACTTGTGGAGTTCAAATTCCACCCTATCCTCACCTACTTGCAAAGATAGTTTCCCACTCTTTACGTCGATCATAGCTCCCCCGGTGGCAAGACAAGGTCGCCCCAAAATAATTGGCACATTGTGATCCTCGGGCATATCCATAACAAAGAAATCACAAGGTATGACAAGCTTCCCAACAACCAAGGGTACATCTTCAATCACACCTATGGGAAACTTAACCGACCTATCGGCAAGTTGAAGCGAAACTCTAGTAGGTTTCAAGTCTCCCAAATCAAGCCTCTTGAATATAGAAAGTGGCATGAGGCTCACACTAGCCCCCAAATCACACAAAGCTCTTTTAATAGCCACCCCTTGGATAGAACAAGGGATAGAGAAACTCCCCGGATCTTCTAGCTTGTTAGGAAGCTTGTTGGTGTGAGTGAGTATAGCACTACATTCCTTAGAGAGGTTGATGGTTTGCACCTCCCCATTCTTCTTCTTCAAAGTGACAAGTTCCTTAAGAAACTTGCCATAAGATGGAATTTCGGTAATCATGTCAAGGAAAGGAATCGTGACATTCATTCCCTTCAAGATCTCCACAAACTTCTCATACTTCTTTTCAATTTTAGGCTTTGCAAGCCTTTGTGGAAAGGGTACCGGTGCTACATACTCCCTTGGTGGGGGAGTACATTCTTTTGCCTTAGTTGCAATAGGCTCATCTTGCTTTGGAGGGTCAACCATCTCCACCTCCTTAGACTTCTCCACCATAATCTCATCTTCTTGCACAACTTCAACCGGGTGCTCTTTCACCACTTCACTTGACACCCTCTTCCTCTTCCACTTAGGAGATTCCTCAACCTCCTCCAATTGCTTACCACTCCTCAAAAACACCGCATTCATTTCCCTTGGGTTAACCGTATTCCCCGGAAACTTCCCCGGATTTTGAGCCAATTGACTCAATTGTTGAGAAATTTGGGCCACATGAGTTTCCGTAGCCTTTTGTGATGCCCGTATTTCATCATTCACCCGGCTTTGTGAGGCAATGTGGTTATCAAGCTTTGAGTCGGATTTTTGATTTGCAATGACCAATTGTTCAAAAGCTTGTTCCCAAGATGGTTTTGAGGGTTTTGGAAGTTTTGGTTTTGTGGTTCGAAATTTTGGGTCAGTTGTTGATTGAAATTTTGCCCCTTGAAACCCCCAAATGGTTGTTGGTTTTGGGTGATGAATTGTTTCCCTTGGAAACCGGGTGGAATTTGTCTTTGGAATTGAGAGTTTTGATTGAACCTTGGTTGTTGTTGGGGTTGGGAAGTGGTTGGATTTTGAATGTTTTGTGAAGCATAAGACAAGAAAGGGTGAGTTCTTTTTCCATTGACAAATTGATTGTTGTTATTATTGTTGAACCCTTGTCTTGCACTTGTGGACTCCCAAATCCCATTTACTTGCTCATAGCATTCCTCACCTAGGGGTGCAATCAAGGGACACCCAATGGGAGTGTGTCCTTGTTCACCACACAACTCGCACGACAAGACTTGCCTCATATCGGAGCCCTTGGGTTTTGAATTTAGCAAAGCAACTTGTTGGGTGAGTTCATCTAGCATACCCTTAACTTCTACATTCAAAACCGAATTAGATTCCTTGCTCTTGCCTTTCCTCATTTGCCTATCACTTCCCCATTCCATAGTTCTTGAGGCCATCTCCTCAATTAGTTCCTTTGCCGCTTTATGCCCCAAAATGTCTAAGGCACCTTTCCCGGATCCCGCATCCAATGAAAGCCTTAGGTCTTGAGTCAACCCTTTGTAAAAATTGTTCACTAGCTCGGCCTCGGAGATGCCATGGTGAGGGCACAACCGTTGGAGCTTCTTATACCGTTCCCATGCCTCATATAAGGTCTCATCGTCTTCTTGAGTAAAGCTTTGTAGTTCACTCTTCACTTTCGCCGTTCTTGAGGGTGGGAAATACTTGTTCAAAAATGCCGATGCCAACTCATCCCATGTCTTGAAGGAGTCCGGGTCACAATTCTTCAACCAATCCTTGGCCGAACCCCTAAGAGAACGGGGGAACAACCTAAGGCGAACCGCGTCATCGGAAACCCCATTTGATTTGTACATATCACAATTTTCAAGGAAATCATTTAGATGATCATTTGGGTTCTCCAAGGGACCTCCTCCAAATTGGTTGTCTTGAACAAGGTTGAGCAAGGCATTTTTAATTTCAAAGTTATTAGCTTGAATTCGTGGCCTTTGGATGCTTGGATTGACTATGTGCTTAGGAGCCATAGTGTCTCTTATCGGAACCGGATCACCCATGGTGTTAGGCTCTTCTTCTAAAACCCCAAAAGGATTTTCAAACACCACTTCGGTAGCTTCTTGATGATTAACTTCTTCAATCGGTGGAATATCAAGTAAACCTCTTCTTCTTAATGAATTAAGTCTTCTTGCCGTGGCTTCAATTTCGCGGTCAAGTTGATATATCGGTTGACCTCGTCTTCGTCGCCTACTCATGCAAAAGACCTAAGCACTTGAAAGAAAAGATTAGTAACAAAGGACTTAGTCTAAACTAGAACAAAAACGATTAATATCAAGCCGTACTCCCCGGCAACGGCGCCAAAAACTTGATGGTCTCAAGTTAAACCTCGCAAGTGCACGATTTTATCGTTGTACACTTAAAAGGGTCGATCCCACAATACTCGACTAACAACCTAACCAACTTCCGTTGGTGGACAAGGGTCAAAAGCCGACACTACCCGGACACCAACCCTTAAGCATGAAAATTCCCCAAGACTACCCTAACCAATTTTCCCCACAAATTACCCATATCGGGTCAAACCGAGTCCTAGAAGGAGACTACTCACTAATCATGGTCCTAATTGCAAAATAAACAATAAAGATGGAAACTTTGGTCACGAACATAGTGAGGAGATGAATCTTACTACTAAACATGCAACAAATCAACAATTATTAAGAGAGAAAGAGATTAATTCTAATAACAAGGGTCAACTAATCTAAAAGGCACAATCTTTAACCAAATCAACTCAAAGATTAAGTCTTTGAGGACAACTATTCAAGGATGAACAAAAGAAAAAGAATCAAAACAAAGAGGAACAATGAAAAGATGAACAATGGTGAAAATAAGAACAACAAACAAACAACAACAATAGTTTTAACATAAACAATCAAACAAACAAGAAGGAAGAACAAAATGTAAACAAATGGAAATAGGGAAAGAATTAATACCAACACAAATGCAAAAGAGGGATTTGGAATAGAAATAATAAAGAAGGAAATCCTTCAATATCCTTCAATCTTCTTACAAACCCAAATTCAAACCCCAATTAATTGAAGAACTAGCTTAATTAGGGAATGATTAACAAAGAGATTAACAAAGTTTCAAACTTGAAAAGGGAAATATTCTGGATCTAGGGTTATGTGTCAAAGGGTTTAAGGAGAGGGGTATATATAGGTTACACAAGGATTAGGACCGAAATTGGAAATGGGCTTTGAAACACGTATATGCACTCCCGGCCGGTCAACCGGCCGCCGGTCATTTGACCGGCTGGGAGATCTCTGGAATTTTGAACGAGTTTTGGAGGTCATCAGGTGTGCACGGCCGGTCAACCGGCCGCCGGTCACTGACCGGCTGGGGCACCCTTGACTTCAATCTTGACTTTTGGCCTTTTGGAGGGACTCCTAGCCGGCTAGCCGGCCGCCGGTCATTTGACCGGCTGGGAGTTTCCTGTAACATTCTTCATTTTCTTTGTCTTCAAGGTCATAGTGTCTTCCCAGCCGGCCGCCGGGCCACCGGCTAGCCGGCCGCCGGGCCACCGGCTGGGGATGCTTCTTCATACTCCTTCCTTCATTTCCTTGTAAATGTACTCCCAGCCGGCTGCCGGCCTACCGGCTGAGGGTACTCCTCAGCATAATTCCCTTCATTTTTCATGCATAGCCTAGAAATCCCGTCTTTCTAGCTTCGTTTCGCCCGTTCCCGCCTCAATTTCTGCAAGGGGGCCAAAGTGTCATAGTAAAGGGAATCGGGACTAGAAATGAGAGTAAAGGGGGTACAAAACCGCCTTAAATGGGGTCGAATATGCATGAAAATAGAGGGAAAAAGAGTGCAAAATGGTCCTATATCACCCTTCTTGCACTTGTTCCTAATATTATATTAATACGTAATATCCAATTTATGCTACGCTCATAATCGAGTGTCTTATACATAGATCTAAGCAAGCACCATGATACAATATGTTCGAACTGGCTCACAGTTCTTCAGGGGTTGAGGGAAGGAACCCATTCACTGGGGATTTGGTTGCATCATAAGGCTTTGTTGCTCGTATGTTCATAATTAGCTGGATCCTGATCAGCTTGCATTAGTGCTCAGATAAGCTAGGCCCGATTAAAAGCCTATACGGGCCTGGTTGACATTGAGAAGAAATGGTGTCGGAGAGAGCAAATTCGAGGGATATTTTTCCATCCTATTCGATTCCTTTTACTTTTCTTTTGTTTAAAATTTTTTGAATTCATTTGAAATATTTTCTTTATTATCTTGCCAATTTTCTGTGTTACTTTTTCATCTTGAATTTTCTCCACCCATTTATCCTTTATATGCCTTCTTATCTACTCCGTATCATTCAAAAGGTCAAGGGTTTTCCTGATTTTTTACCCTTTTTCTTTCTCGCTGTTTTTTTTTTGCCTATATACTTCATCTTACTCTTGTGCTTTCCCTTCTCTTCACCTTCTCGTTTTTTCCCCACCATACTGTGACAGTTTCCATAAGATCTGTCGATCTCACTTTTTGGGGACTAACGACTAAGGCATTGTTGTTGTCTCTTGTTTGTGGGTAGATGGGAGAAATCTTAGGAGAGGATCTTAGAGCTAATGGGCAAGGGGATATATGTATTGGATACTATTGTACGAATAGAGTAGTGACAAACCTTCAGAGGAAGTGTTGGAGTTTGGACAACTCCCAGAAAATGAATTTATCCTTTCAGATACCAGTTTAGGGAATGAATAATTAGGAGCTTCGGGAAGATCAGGGTTTAGATGTAAACATTATGCTACTGGTTATCATGAATTCATGATGCAGTAATTGGTTATTGTGGCTTGCTCAGCTCTTGGGAAATATCATCAGAGCCATGTAGATCTGTCAAATTCTGGCTTGACCCGACCCGACCCATTTTAGGGTCAAGACCTAGAAATTTCGACCCGGCAACCCATTTGACCCGAACCCGAAATGACCCGTTATTTTAGAGTCGAAACCCGACCCGAACGGGTCGACCCGTTGGGTCAAATGTAAATCAAGAATTTTATCAAAATATTATTATTTATATATTATATTTGAAAAAATAGTTCAATTTATTTTTTTATTACTTAAAATTACAAACACGAATAAAAAGTTATTTTTTTTTTTAACTTAGTATAATATTTAATAATAAAATAATCATTAAAAATACTTTATTTTAAGAATTATGTCAATATGATTAATGTAAACATTGAATATGATTAAAATATTAATTTTAAATATGTTACATTTTTAAAAAATGTTTTTTTGATTAAAAAAATCGTTAAAAATAATTTCTTGACGCGTATTCTGACCCTAATCCCGACCCGCGACATGCGACCTGAACGACCCGACCCGTTTTCTGACCCGACCCGGGATCCGACCTTCCCGGCCCGTTTGACAGGTCTAGAGCCATGAGATTTGGCTATGTAAGTCAGCCTTCTGCAGTCTGAGACTCTGAGTTTGTCGTTACATTCATCAGAAATGGTGTTTTCAATGTTGTGTGTACCATACATGCGAGTTGATTGTATTTGGCTCTTTAGCCTAAGTTTCTTAATCCTCAGTTGTAATGCCTGTGCTGAGTATTAGCAGTTGTATTCTATGGCAAATTATCAGCTTAGTTACTTGAATAATACTCTGTTTGCCATTTCAGGCTCGTAAAACGCCATCTATGGAGTCAGTTGATTCTTCAGGAGAGGAAGAGTAAGAACCCTCCTTTCCTCTACTTCTCTCCTTGCTGAATCAAAGCTCTCAAATGCTTTTTCTTGTAGGAATGATTTTGGTTTATTCTATTCATTTTGTGGTTCTGATGCTAATTTCTTTGTTATTACTTTCCATATCATTGCTTATAAATTCATTATCAATTGCATCTCTGTTGTTGAACAGATTTGCCATCCAGAGGCTTGAGATCACGAAGAATGACTTGCGACACAGAATTGCAAAAGAGGTATACCGATAATATCTGAATGATGCGTTATATACTCACTGCATTTAATATAAGCAACAACTAAGCCAATTTTATAATTGGTTTTGCAGGCCCGCGGTAATGCAATATTACAAGCTAGCCTGGAAAGAAGAAAACAAGCTCTTCATGAGCGCCGCCTAGCACTTGAGCAAGATGTTGTTACATCTATTCTTTCAGTTTGCTGTTTGTTTAACGCTTCTATTAGTTAGCTGGTTATACCTATGTTAAATTTATGGAAGTACAAGTTTATTTATTTCTCATTTGTGAAGGGTAGATATCTGATAAAATAAGTAGCTGCTTGAGCAGTCTTTTCCTAACTGGTTTGTGCAACCTGTTGAAGTTTTTTTTTGGTTTATCCATTTTTTGTTAGTATTGTCTTCCTTTAACTGTACTTGTACAACAACATTACTCAAGTGTCTAAAGACTCTCACCTACGCCTGGCTAAGGGTTAGCCGAATGTGCACAACGTTAGTCATTAACTCATATCTTCACCTAACTCAAAGAGGTGTTTTGACGACCAAGAATGAAAATCACTTCCAGAATTGCATTGGCCCACTGATTTTACTTAATATAAGTAGTGCAAACAGATTATGTGTAAGAGCAGACAGTTTATGACCCTGTTGGTCTGTATATTCAAATACTGTTAATACTAATTTATTTTACCAGGTCAAGTAATTTATGTTTGACAGATAGTAACATGTAAGAATGTGTAAGCTGCATTCTTATAGATTTGTTCTCTCAGGTTCAAAGATTGCAAGAGCAGTTGCAAGCTGAAAGAGATCTTAGAGCTGCTCTGGAGGTGGGTCTAAGCATGTCGTCCGGGCAATTTTCAAGTTCCCGTGGTATGGATTCCAAGGTCGGTGTATATTCGCTTCCGTAGGAATTTGATGGCACTCTCCTAGTTTATTTTTCTCTTGCATGTACAATAATTATGTCTACTTATTGTGAAGACAAGGGCTGAGCTTGAGGAGATTGCTCTTGCTGAGGCCGATGTCGCCAGGCTGAAACAAAAGGTTGCTGAACTTCACCATCAACTCAATCAGCAACGGCAACATCAATTTGGCTCATTGTCTGATGCGCCTGATAGGTATGACCAAATGAGGGTGATTATTGTATTCTATATCCTTTTAGATGAATCAACCTGCTGTTTTGTGTAGCTTATAAGTGTTACGCAATACTCCATATATCACTTTGTTGAGTTCTTTTCCTTACTGAAATGCCAAACGGGATAAACCATCTTAGTTTTGCTCTTTTTTTTTTTTGTGAGCAGGAGAATTATTCAGCAAGATTTTGATACTACTCTGGCCTATTGCAATCATGAAAGAAAACAAAGGAATGAGGTACGCATCTTTCGTCTGATCCTTATTGGGTGTAAAAATTGCTCTAAGTTACTCTTCCGCTCTGCCGCACTCTCATTAAGTGCTTTAGAAGAGGAATGGGTGGGTCTGCATAATTTCCTTATTGCCGAAGCGTATATAATATTACTTTCTGGCCTATCTTCTTAGTTTTACAAAAAGTACGCCTCGGGCAGAATTTTAAGCTCATTGAGGCGCTAGCCAAAAGGCCTAGGTGCTTCTTAAATGCGCCTTGTAGATCAGGCGTAGCTGCGTGATTCATACTATTCAATTGTGCTCTTCTTTTTTGTCATATTATCAGCTTGTACTCCTTTTCATGTAAGCCCTCTTAAAAATCGAATAAATGAGATTGCCGCACAAAATATTTTATTGAAAATACAAATTCGTGGGAGCAAAAAAAAAGCTTTTATTTGTAGATTTTGCTGGTTGTCGAGCATGAAAATACCCATGTATGCCTGAAAATTTTTAGATTCTTTCTGAACCCAAAAAAATGCAGTGCAGTGCCTTCTCTTTCTTTTAACTCATACTTAGAAGCATGCACAAATGTCTTAGGAGGCCGTAGATTAGATTCCATTTTGATACTAGCAGGGGTGGGAATAACATGATAAGCTGTGTAACATAATGGATTTTGCTGTAGGATGGATTACTACTCCCAGAATGGAATAAAACTAAGGGACACATATTATCTGGCAGAAGCAGCAATAGGCAGCCGCGAAAGCAGTTCCGAGAGTCAACTAACTTGAGTGATTCAAAAAGCAATGAAGCATCGAACGGCATGTCTCTGGATGAGTTTGATTCTATTGATTCACCGTCCATGCCATCCACTTCCAGAGTGGCAGAGGTAACACTTCCGCTACCTCTATTGCATTTTGCTTTTATATTTGGTGGTGATTCTCTTGGAAGGTCGTACGGATGGTGACAGGGAGAATAGTGTATCTGCTTTGACCCCTCAAAAGTTTATTTTTAATAAAATGGAGTAGCGTTACAACATTGTTACTCTAGTGCGTCAATGGCGCTCCCACCAACTGTGAATCATGGGCTAGGACGTGAGTCTGGATCCTCTCCAGTTACTCGAGGTCTAGTACCTTTCTTAGCACAGAGGAAAGTAATTGGATGCAATTTCTTAATCACCCTATTCTGTGTCAAAAGAGGTACTGTACCTTCTTCACCAACCTGGGAGGACCTAGACATGTAGAACGAACGCAACCTTGCTCTTGTATCGAGAAACATAGACATACTGTTTCGAGTGACTATTCACTTTAATGTGCCATTTTACTTTCTTACATCGTCCAAAGAATAGCAAAAACAGATATCTAAATATGAAACAAAAGTAGTTACTTTGGTATATGCTGGTTTGTAGGCATTCGATTTTCCAAGACTTCCATCGGTAGCTTCATCGACATTAGTAGAATTAACAACTAGGCTTGACTTCTTCAAGGAGCGGCGATCTCAACTGATGGAGCAACTACACAGTCTAGATTTGAACTATGGTGTGGCTACTTCCCAAGACTATTTGTACAGACCATCTTCACCATCTTGGAGCTGATTCACGCATCCAACGCATGCCCAGATATCGAACAGACCTAAGATTGGTGCTTATTATTTGTACATTCTTTAACTGATTGCATATAGTTTATATATATCCTGTAATTTTGTGTTTTATTCATGTCTTCCCTCTTGCCGCTGTCCATTTTTAGAGAGTAACTATTTTTTTTGGGTGGTGCGTTTCGATTACGCGTTTACTGACAAGGATTTTCTCTCATTTCCTTTACTATTGTCTCTTTGGGTTCTGGATTGTAGAAATGTAGCATACTGTATAATTTTATCTGTATTTTTGTTGGTGTTAAAAGTAAACAGAAAAAAAATAAAATAAAAAGATTATGGTGATGTATTCAGTACAATATTAAGTGGAAATAGAGTTTTGGTTCTTTTGTCCCCTCCCTTGTTTCTTCATCCATTTTCTTCAGGCTTTTAGTTTTCTTCCTGTGTAATTTGGAACTGCCTTACCCCTTGTGTTGCTAGCACCTGGGTAAGATTGCGTGCATTTGATCTCCCTTGCCCTATAATTTGCGCGGGCCTTTGAGCCACTGAGTAATGTTGTGGGGTAATGTTGTACACTTGTACTCATGCAGCCATGCAGGAAGGCTATGTACTCAAGGTAAATAAAGAACTCTGTTGATGTATTCAGTAGTATACTTCATTTGTACTCCCTCCAATCCCCCTAAAACTAAAAGAATAAGAAAACACCAACTTTTTCCCGCTCAAATGCTCATACCTATAAGTGGCCTTTTTTTACATATTACTATGCTGGGCTTAGTATACGCTGTCAAATAATCTATAATGTTGTGAAATAAGGAGAGGAGAGAATTAGAGAGAATAGAGAGAGACAAAAACTGTATATTATTCCATTATGATGGGGTATATATACACATACATTGAGGGCAAAGTTTCCATAAGATAAAATATTCTAAGATATGGACATCCATATAATATTATACTATAATATTTCATAACACTCCCCCTTGGATGTCCATCACTGAAGAAGATGTCTCGTTAAAAACCTTACTAGAAAAAACCCTATGGGAAAAATGCTAGAAAGGAAAAGAGTACAATAATCTTCAAACGCGCATAATAATAGCTGCCTCGTTAAAACCTTTCCATGGAAAACCCAGTGGGACAAAACCATAGATAAGGAAAAAGAGTACAACTCGTGTCAACTCCCCCTGATGATTACATAACTTGATATATCTTGAAATGATTCATGCTTTGACATAACTTCTTGATTGTTGAAGTAGTACCCATTGTGGTTGATAAACTTGAATCTTCGATCGATAGAAATCCATGACAGCTTCGATATCATATTTCTTTGAGAACTCACCGTCTGGATATAATCATTTCATAATAACTCTTTGATCTTCAATTCAAAATAATACTTCCGTAATAGTGATATAGTTTCTCCTCAATAAACGACATAACATTATATGTCTAAAACAATTGTCATCTCAACAATCACGATGACATGACTATAGCGTAATAATGCGCTTATAGTGCTACCTCATTAAAAACCTTGCTAGGAAAAACCCGTTGGGACAAAAAACCTAGTCGAAGGGAAAAAGAGTGTAGCCATCATTCCTTAATTCCTTGTATTAAGGAGAATCAATCCGATAATTATTGAATACATCATCCAATTCATTTGAGCTATTTTCTTTGCTAAGCCACATATGTATGGATTGACATTCTCATTGTAGATTTTGACTACATTATTTTGCAATCGTTATGGTATTCTTGGACCATAAACTAATTTCACATGTTTAGCATGAAGCTCATTTAAATCATTATTCTCATATGCTCAAACTTCAGGTTGAGACAATAATAATTTCCTTCAAGTAAACTCTACATGAATTTAAATATTCCATTTTGGAAATAATCACGATAACATTTCAATCGTGTCGTAGAGGTTCATATATAATCATGAGTTCCCAAAACTCAAGAGGCTCCTATAGGGAGTTATCCTCGTTGGAATATCTCGTAAAATAACACTTCTCCTTTTTTAAACATTTATCCATTTAAAACTATATTATAAAACATGTTCATACATATGATGTAAAACTAATTCTAAACAACAGTTTATAACAATGCAATAATTTATATAAAATAAAATTAATTAATATGCAAATGAACTTAATCTCTAAATACACATGATGATGACTCGATAATGCAAACTGTACAGTTTCTTTTCCAATATTCATAACTTCAATTGACTTAAGGTCAATAGTTGGACATCTAGTCCATGAGCTCATTCATAATCATTGATTATGTGTCGACAATAAAATTGGACTTATTTATAAGATCCCCATTTTCTAGTCCATTAATTTCCGCGCGCAAATGCATATCGGTTCCTTAAACATATCGATATAATTTCAATATCTCGTGATATTGTCAGTACTGATGATCAATGATATCTGAATATATTTGGTACCATTTCTTTTTTATATAGGCCATCTATTATCATTCAGATATTTATGTCACTTTCAGGACATCCAAATTTTTTTACTCCATAGGAGCACCAACTGCCCATGCTTGCCGTTTTCTTATTACTTGAAATATGTGAACCGATATGACTCTCACACTACATTCCACGTGTGGCTATTGTTCAATTTGGCAAGAATCTAATTTTCATTACATATATTTTCTATGACTAATTTATAGCTCGCTATACCACATATAGGGCTAATCTGTCTATAATTAAATCATAGATTTTAATGTAACATATCACATTTTGATAAGGTGATAAAAGTGGTATCATAATACATCTTCATAACCAAATGAATGCCATCATTTCTTATTTCATGAACCTCTACTTGATGTATTTCATATTGAAAACAAACCACTGAACTTCAGGTCCAGTTGGGGATAATATACTTGTTTGTTTTTACCAGCTTTTCCTTATCATTCTCCCCCTAAGGTGGTAAAAACCATAACCACCTTAGACATTAATTTCTCATATCTCTTATAAGAATTTATATGGGCATTTTTGTACATTAACAAAATATTTCAGGGAGTAACATATAATGCAGTTGGATTTTAAGTGTGCTGAATCACAATGCCCAATTCGGAGACTAACGATTCCATGTAATAATCAAACTGTGATCTCCAATATTAAATATATACTCAGTCTTCGTGTAATGCCTTGCCTTTAATAAATTTACACGTGAGAGTTTCAGCACTTATATTTTCCTTAGGATAAACTTCAGGTTTATCAAAACGGGTATAATAAAAACCCGGATGGCCTTACTATGTCACATCTGAATTATTTCATGTCAACTTTCTAAGAATCCGGCCAGATAAATGATGTGACTTTGGACACAACAGGTGTCTCAATATTTAGGCAAGACTTATCAATATTCCAATAAGAAACATGACCATATTACTCTTAGAATATTTTCATATATACTTTTTTTTTCTCTTTGCGAATTTCAAAATTGTACGTTAATATATCTAACATGCCAAAAACTCATAAAATACTGACACACTAAACAAAATAATTAACAAATGGCTATCTATCAGTCACCGTAAAACAACAATTAATTAAAAAAATAAAAATAAACTTAATAATTATCATGTGCCAAATATAAACAGAAGCCATGGACAGCGATGCATATGAATTGATTAATAAATTACTAATACACCTTTAACCATATTAACAAAAAAACCTTACAATCAAAATATGGTGACTGGAGAGGCAGCTTCAAAATCATCTATATGGTCAGAAACTCAGAACATTGAAATAGAAAACTAAGTTTATACTCCGTACAAAATTACCGCATGATAGGGAAATTACTTGCTCTTGTCATAATTAACAAATTGACAACATAGTTATATAGAACAACTTACATGTTTAAGATAATACGTCTCCTTGTCTCTTTTTTTTTCAATTCAGTTGGTTAGATTTCATGTAGATGACATAAATGTGAAAAAAAAAATATCAAATATATTGTCAATATACTAGGCAAAAACTAATGCTATCCTTATTCACACAATTTAATCGTGTTGTCGTGTGTCAATTAATACTTATTTTACATTTGTGTTGACGACACAATCATAATAAAAACAACAATTTAAACTGAAAACGTACTCCGTAATATGCAAGATATGAAAAATGGAAATATGTAAACAATGTGAATTTTTGGTCACAAATCCCATTATCCTTAAATACTATGAATTTCTAGTCATAGTTTCATTATTTACAAACACTATCAACTTCAGGTCATAGTGCGAATGTCAATATTTCAACCCGTAAATAATTTTCCCTTTCTCATATCAAACTTCGAGCATATACGAGTCTCACGGGAATTTTCGTGAGATATTCACTTTTAAGCAATATTGTCATTTCTTTCAATGAACAAATTTGGCTCAATAAGGCCACATTATTAAGCTCAATTAAGGCTTCTTTACTTGCCTTATCAAATGCCACATTATTAGGCTTAATTAAGGCCGCAATATTAGGCTTATCATACCGCCATATTCTCGATCTTTGCTAGAGACAGAGTATTTATGAGATGTCACATTCACTTCAAGGAGTGGATCAAATTTTATATCTCATTATACTGTTCAATTTCAGGTGAACAAGAATCAATTCGCAAATAAAATTGCCTTTTATAAAGATCGCTTTAAATTGAACAGCGATTCATATACTCATAGACGTGGACTTCTAGCCACTTACACTTATACAATATGAATATATTGTACTGATGAGACGGTGTTAAATTATTACACACCTTTAAAACTTTGAACTTCTGGCCAAAGTTATAATACGGACATATTTCTCATCTTTATAAAATAAATATTTTGGAACTTGAGGCCAAAAATTATATGATATGTCCCTTTTTAAAAATTATATGATATGTCCCCTTTCAAAACTTGTATATGGAAGAAAATTGTACTAAAAAAACTTACAGAGGATGATAAGAATATAATGATGGTCATCTAGCCAAGAAAGACAAATTGCATGACAGAATAACATAAGAGGCTAAAGCAAAATAAGGGAATTCATTAATACTTAAAAGGTGGAACACAAATCAAGCGGCTATAATAAACAATGATTATCAACGACAAACGACAAAAAGGAAAGTGATTACCAAATTAATGTATGTTTGGATGCGAGAATTTAACAATGGTTAGGAAACGTATACAATTAAATTGATTTCCAAACCGAGTTCAATAAACATACCTCAATGATCAATATTTGAAGAAAGACGTGTATGATTATATTTGACGAAAGACATGTATGATTATGAGTTCGGATAAATTGATTTCTCCTACTCAGTTGGTTAGATTCGTGTTGATAACGTGTTGTGAAATAAGGAGAGGAGAGAATTAGAGAGAATAGAGAGAGACAAAAACTGTATATTATTCCATTATGATGGGGTATATATACACATACATTGAGGGCAAAGTTTCCATAAGATAGAATATTCTAAGATATGGACATCCATATAATATTATACTATAATATTTCATAACATATAACATATACAAGTCCACTAAAATCTATAACATTAGTACGCTGTCAAATAATCCTAAATTGAGTAATATATCATAGAGGAATGTATATGCAGCAAATAAGTATAACAATATCAATTAAAATATGCACTAAAAATATCAAAATTTTACATATCTTTGTAATAAAAATATACACCAAAACTATTCCTAATTATACAGCAAAATGATTCCTAATTATACTACTCAATAAAATTTTACATATCTTTGTAAAAATACATTCCTAATTATACTACTTAATAAAATCTTTCAATATACCCCTAACAACCTCTCCATAGTTAAGATCTTTTGATGAATCAGAGATGGTAGCATAAACATGTCATACAAAATATATTGAGATGGTAGCATAAACATGTCATAAATATCGTTCTTTAGCTCTCAAATACCGTGCTTTAGCACGGGATCTCAACTAGTTCACAATAAACCTCCCATTTCATTTTGGCACAAAAATTAAGGAAACACACTACCCCACCATATAATTAAATTTGGATCACACAAATACACTACCCCACCATACAATTAAATTTGGACTACACAAACACTTACCAAAAAAGGAAATAGGGAGGTTATTGTGAATAACCGAAAAAGGAAATATGGAGGTTTATTGTGAATTGGAGGGAGTATTATTTGTTTATTATAGCAAATTCAAGAAAACTTTGGAAAAGATAATTGAGAGCACATGAATTGTACTCCCTCCTAGTCTGAGTGTTGGTTCCCTTTCTTTTGGACATCAAAATTAAGGAAATGAATTTGGACCACACAAAACACCCTACCCCACATGGAATTGAATTTGGACCACACAAAACTTACAAAAAAAGGAAAGAGGAACCAACACCCGACTAGCATGGAAATAGAAAGAGGAATCAACACTCAGACTAGGAGTGAATATAAAATATGAAAATCAGTGAGAAATCGATGACATCTTTCGCCTGTTGAATGTTTACTTGTACAAATTCGTGTTGAAATGGCGTTCAACTGGTCAAGTACTACTCCATGGCGGATAACGACAATAATAACTAGAAGAACAAATTGAAGATTAAGAAGACGCAACCCATTCAATAATTTCATCAATATGCATATCAGAACTCCCTCCTTTATCCAATGCCTCCTTCGCAAACCCTCGCCACTTCGCGACATTCTCTTTAATCTTCTCCCCTTTCTGACCTTCCAAGATTTCGTCTAAACAACTCCTAATCTCCTTGCGAGTTACCAAACCATTCTGGTTCTCCTTAGGCATGATCCCAACACCCCACACCTTCTCAACTAAATGCGCGTCAACCAATTGGTCCAAGAATTGTGGCATTGCCAAAACCGGAACCCCAAAACTCAAAGCCTCTATAGTCGAGTTCCATCCACAATGACTCATAAAACACCCTACCGCTTCATGAGCTAAAACTTCCAATTGGGGTGCCCATGGTAAAACCATACCGTTGCCTGATATTTCCTCAATTAAGTTTCCCGGGAGCTTTTCCTGTTCTGTTTCCCTGACCACCCACAAGAAACTTGTTGCCCTTTCCTTTAACGCCTCGGCAATTTCTACCATTTGGTCACCGGTCAATCGCGCCACGCTTCCAAATGCAATGTACACAATAGACCTAGCCGGTTTGGTGCTTAACCACTTCATGCAATCTTCATTTGTTGGCTTGTATTGGTTGAAACCATAGTCAACATCATTTTCCATTTGTTTGTCTAGGTAAGTTGATGGTATTGTTGGTCCAATTGTCTTCACATTGCATATGTTTGATATCAACTTAAGAGCCTACAATGTAAAATTTGAAACACAAGTTCTTGTTTAGGTCCGTCTTAAATTTAAAATGAGTCAAATAAGATAGATGAGACAAAAGTTAACTATCTAAGGACTAACGGAAAATTTGTCTTATCCATTCAGCTAATCGAAGTGAGGTGTTACTTGACCTGTTTTAATCTTAAGACACAACACCGAATTGAATGCTGGAAGTGAATATAAATTACCTCTTCTTCAAGCTTATCAAAAGAATTGAGTAAAACAAAGTCAGCTTGAACAGCATTTCCATAGTCTTTCAACAACCATAGGACTAAAGGGTGGAGCCCCATTTTGTCACTAATATGAGAATTATAGTCACCATATGACAAAAATGACTTAGGAAGCTTTTTTACAATCAAATCCGGAGGGGGCAAAACCGAGGGCAATTCTATCTGTGTCCCGGCCCCTTGGGACTCTATGTGCATATAGTAATAACAAGCAAAAGAGGCGGCCGCAGCTGTGAAAAAAGCTGCGGCCGCCACTTTTTGTTGGCGCGCTACCATAAGGGCCCAATGTAAGCCCCCATGGTAAACCAACAAACACTTTTTATTACATGCTTGCTCTTTTTTAGTACTTAGGACTTTAGCTAGGTTCGGGGCTGCTTCAGCCTCGAACCTAGCCATACGGTCTTTAATATGGAGCGTGTTGTCGTTGGTGTCGTCGTAAATTGGCTCTAAGGTTATGGATTTGTAAGATGAGATATTAGGCATCAATTGTTGGGTGGTGTTAAATGTTGTGGCTATGGTAACATGGACATTTTTCCATGCTAGTCTTTTGGCAAATTGGACCATGGTGTTCATGTGTCCTTGACCATGATAAGGTAACATAATTACTTGGATTATTGTGTTATTTTCATTAGACATTTTTTTGAAGTTTTGAGGTTGAAAATCTTGGTTTACAATGCTTAAAATGTTCTTGTCTTTGCTTCAATCTTCTTAGTTTTGATCAAGGACCTTAATGTGACCCACGAGTAACTCGTGGACTACAACACTTAGCTAGTACTTAAACTACGTGACCTTTTTCATTTGTGTCCTACAAATCACTATAAAGGCCAACAATGAGTCTCACTTGTGACGGATATCTGTCATAAGCTTGTGACAGATTGATAAGTCAAGTATTATCCATATAGATAAATAAGACAAATCATGACAGTGGCGGATCTTGGAGTAGATAATAAGAAGGATTGAGATTTAAATTATTGACTTTGTGAGTCAATATTAAAAGTCAAGGGAGACCGACTAATAATTTTATACTATATATAAAAAAGCAGTGGGGTCAAACCCAAGAGTAAGATTATTGGTGGATCTTGAGACAAGACTCACATGAGTCTTAAGACAAGACTCACTAAAGACCCCCAATAATTTATCCAAGTCTTGACAAAGTCTTAAGTTGAGTCTTGGAAATTCAAGACTCTGTAAGAATTATCATATTAATTCTCTATTATGTGGACCTAATTACTGACGTCAGTCACTCTAATAGATAATAGCTAAATATGATGTTTCGGGTTTTTAGTCGGAGTAATAGACTAAGTGGATTACGGTTAATGTTTACAGGCCATTAACATATTAGGCCCGATTATCTAATTATGCCCCTCCCGCCACCTATATATATAATAAAAAACACTGTTTTGTGGTTTTAACATAATTCATATTCATTAAGAGAAACACACAAGAAGAGAATTAGAGAATAAGAAAGGCAGGAGAAGGCAAAAGATTGGAGTTTATCTTCTTGTTGATTTCAAGGAATCTCCTTATCAGATCTAATGACTACTCCACGTAAGTACTCATCTGTAATTATCACTGCAATCAAGATCCTCTAAATTTATGTTTACATGTGGTATCGGAGCGAGGATTGTGATTGCGATTATAGTTCGATTAATGTTTCAATTATGTCTTTTGAATGAAATTAATGTTTAATTATGATCAAGTTTCACGCCCTAATTGAATTATTTCAATTCTTATGATGCCCTAATTGAATTATTTCAATTCTTATGATGTCCTAATCGAATTATTTCAATTCGTATGATGTTTGTATTTTATTGTTTATGGTTCTTTATCGCACATCTACACTGTTCACCGACAGCACTATTCACGAGCACTGTTCACGCAGAAAGTTACTGTTCATCAGTTTTGAGTGTCGGATTTTGATGTTATAATAATGTTTTTCGAGTGTAAACGGCGTTCTAAATCAGACTGCATAGCAGGGTTAGCGTTTTTAAGCCTAATTCTGAAGTCTTCATTGAGTTTCAGGACGTTTTTGGTTAAAAATTATGATTTTTTTGTTTTATTCATAATAGTTCTCGATCGAGCTAATGTTTCACTCTATCGAAGCTCTTAAGCATGAATAAGTTCCTTCTCGCATTATAGTTTACGATACCTTATGCTTGATTATGTATGCTCGTGTGATATTTATGTTATTAAGTACATAAGTTAATATAATTATCATATTGTTGTTGTAAGCCTACATATTATTGTGTAAATATATCATTTGATATCGAATGTAAGAGACTTTCGCATTATGACAAGTTGAAATTCACCACAGTGATTTCATCTCGTACGCGATCAAATCTCATAATGGAATCATATTGAACATTCACATTAGGTTGAGGTTCGCCATAGTGGACTCAAATTATGTAGTGAATTTCCGACTAAGCATCTAATGGGGTAAAGTAACTTGTATTAAGGTTTTACCCACAGGTAACCTGACATTAAAGTAAAACACCCATTAAGGAGAGTAAAGTAACTTGTATTAAAGTTTTACCCACAGGTAACCTGACATTAAAGTGAAACACTCATTAAGGAGGGTATACTCTATTATGTAATTAAGCATGTGTAGGTTGTCCACAGATACTATACTTGCCTGATAAATGTTTATGAGTTACTCAATTAAGTTTCAAGTCTTAGTCATAATTGCTATTGTGTGTTAAACTCAAAGCCTAATGTTTTGAGCATTGTTCATAATGCGATCCGTTAAAGCTCTCTCAATAATCGTGTCCAAGTCTGTTCCACAACTTGATGGTACTAATTACTGAGAATGGAAAGAGCATCTCGAGTTCTATTTAGGGATCCTTGAACTCGATCAAGTGCTTATCGGGTCGGCTCAACAACCAACACGATGCGAGTAAAGAAGTACTTGAAGAGTATAACTGGTGGAAGAAATCTGATAGTCTTTGCCTAAAGTTTTTGCGTCTTACCACTGCACCAAACATTAAATCCTCCATTTCGGAGACAGACTGTAACACAGCCAGCAAGTACATGGAAATCATTAAGGAACGCTTTCGGACTACCGATAAAGCGGTAGGCTGGAAGGCTTATGTCCGAACTTACCACTTTGCTAAGTATAATGAGAGTGTAACCACCATGCGGCGATGTGTTACACATGACGAATCTGGCGACTAAGTTGGGAAAACTGGGCATGAAAGTTGAGGATCCGTTCCTCGCCCAGTTTATCATCAACTCTTTGCCGATAAGTTTGATGCTTTCCATCTTCATTACAACACTGTTAAGGAAATTTGGAGTGTTAATGAATTGACCAAATAAACTGGTTCGAAGCGAAGAATCAAACAGAAAGATGAGGTTGATGCCTCAAGTAAAGTATCTTGGCTTATCCCGGGCACATCATGTGCATCATGTAAGCGGGAAATCTAAGGGTAAGTTTGGAAACAGAAAGGGCATGAAGTCCGGCCCTTCGATAAGTCATGTCTGAATCGGCATAAAGAAGGATATTAAGAAGCATGAAAGTTGTTTTTTCGTAAGAAACCTGGGCACTTTCGAATGATCGCATAAAGCGTAAGAATTGGTTCGAAAAGAAGGGTAAGCCTTTGGCTTTAGTATGTTTCGAATCAAATTATGTTGAAGTTCCTTCTAATACATGGTGGCTAGATTCAGGCTCTAATGTACATGTTTCGAATTCCTTGCAGGGATTCCTTACGACAAGAACCATAAATCCAAATGACGCCTCCTTATACATGGGGAATAAAGATAAAGCCTCCGTAGAAGCCGTTGGAAGGTTTAGCTTGGAATTAAGCACTGGATTTAAGTTGAAGTTGGAGGATACCCTTTATGTTCCCTCCTTCGGACGCAATTTAATTTCAGTTTCTAAGTTAGATAATGATGGTTTTAAATTAAGTTTTGGACAAGGTTGTTTCAGTATGTTTCGAGACAATATTTTTGTTGGTTCTGGAATTTTGGAAAACGGATTGTATCGAATTTATTTAGAAAAATTATTTTCAGAATCTCTTTGTGTTTCTCATAATGTTTCCCTGCATAATAATGTTAGTTCGAAACGTGGAAGGTCTAATGAAAGTTCCTCCTTCTTGTGGCATAAACGTTTGGCCCATATTTCAAGAGAAAGAATGAGCATATTGGTTAAAGACAATATACTACCTTCTCTTGATTTTACGGATTTTAGGACGTGTGTGGAATGCATTAAGGGTAAGCAAACCAAACACACCAAGAAAGGGTCCACAAGAAGCACTGCTCTTTTAGAAATTATACATACAGACATATGTGGTTCATTTGATGTTCTCTCCATGAGCGGAGAGAAATATTTCATCACCTTTATTGATTATTATTCACGTTATTGTTATCTTTACCTTTTGCATGAAAAATCTCAATCAGTAAACGCTTTAGAGGTTACATTAAGGAGGTGGAAAGGCAATTGGGAAAGAAAGTGAAAATCGTAAGGTCAGATAGGGGTGGAGAATATTATGGCAAATATGATGAATCAGGACAACATCTTGGTCCTTTTGCAAAACTCCTTGAAAGTTTGGGTATTGTCCCTTAGTACACAACTCCTGGTTCTCCATGGATGAATGGTGTTGCTGAGAGGCGTAATCGAACCCTATTAGAGGCTGTGAGGACAATGATGAGTAATACCAATCTACCCATGAAGTTGTGGATGCATGCCCTTATGATCTGTGTATGTTGGAAATCGGGTTCCCGAAAGCGATTTCAAAGACACCATTTGAACTGTGGAAAGGATGGAAACCGAATCTTCAACACTTACATGTATGGGGATGCCCAGCAGTGGCACGCATTTATAATCCACTTGAAAGGAAGCTTGATCCTAGAACCATTAGTGGTTTCTTTATCGGCTATCCAGAAAAGTTCAAAGGGTATAGGTTTTACTGTCCTACACACAAGACAATAATTGTTGAAACCGGAAATGCCAAATTCCTTGAGAATGGCGAAGTTAGTGGGAGTGATCAGGTAAGGGATGTCGTCGTCAATGAGGTTAGGGTGGCAATTCCAGTTCCTTTGCCCCCAATTTCTATTGATGAAGTTCCACATAATGATAATGTTGACTCAGTCAATATTGTGGAACCTAATGTTGACGATCCTCTACTCCCGAATGATAACATCGCCACTGAGGTTGTTGATATAGCACCTGAAATAACATTAAGAAGGTCCACAAGACCTAGAAGGCCAGCTATTTCAGATGACTATGAAGTATATCAATGTGAATTTGACATTAGTGTGGATAATGATCCGGTTACGTTTTCACAAGCTATGAATAGTGATGATTCCGATAAATGGATTAATGCCATGAAAGAAGAGATGGAGTCTATGGCTAAGAATGAGGTCTGGGAGTTGGTCAATTTACTAGTAGGTCATAAGGCTGTCGGCTGCAAGTGGGTCTTTAAGACCAAGCGCGACTCCTTAGGTAATTGATACGTGCATTTTGTATAGCCTTTTTAGCCTATTTTATGCACGTATTTCTATGCTTTTATCGTGGTTTTATGCTACGAATATGCCCCGAATTGCATACTTTGGAAGTTCTTGTATTAGTTGCAGGAATGAGCTTAGAGATGCGGAATCAAGCCTAAAACATGTCCCTACGCATGAATTTAGGAGATGAGTTGAGTCGGAGCTTGGAAAGTACTATTTTGAGATGCGCATTGGAGTAAGGAAGTTAGGCGAGCCAAGAGAGTGCTTCAATTTGCTAGTTCCTACTTGTAAGAGCCATATCTCGAGTTCTACAACAGTTATTAAGGTGATTCCAGTTGTAGGTGAAAGCTTATCCTCTTAGCTTTCCAACGCCACCAACCACGCCCTATTTGTTCAAGTAACGAAGGAATGGCAGCCGTTTGAAGTTTAGTGCGCGAAGCAGGAATTACGCGCTGAGAAGTGCTCGATCGAGAACTATTTCTATTCGATCGAGAGCCCATTTGCTTGATCGAGAGCTACTTCTTCTCGATAGAGTGATTAAAGGGAAAGAAGTCCTCGATCGAGAGGAATTGTTCTCGATCGAGAGGAATGCTAAGGAATATCACTCGATCGAGAGCCTTAAGTGCTCGATCGAGCAACAATCTTTTACGGGCTTGGGCTTTTAGCTTAATTTCCGTCAATTAGGTTAATAAATCCTATTTTTCTTATAAATAGGATAGGAGGACGTCATTTGTAAAGGATCCGGGGCTTCTCCTCTCGAATTACTCTTAATACTCTGTCACTTTTACACTGTTGTTTTGCTCTTTCTTTTCCGGATCAAAATTCAGTAATTCTTTCTTCCCTTCTCTCTTTTTAATTTAATGCTTATTGTTCTTATTTCTTTTATTCTTGTTTCCCTTATTTCCATGTCTAGCTAAATTCCGTAGTATGTTAGGATTAGGGAAGCCGTGGTAGCAATATGTTATAATTGACTTGAATAGATTAGTCTTGCGATAAGAATTGTATTAGGCAATTTAATTGTTATCAGGTCGAATGAATGCATGCAGGAGACCAATTTAAGTAGTTAACCCCGACCTGGATCGAAAGATTGGAAGGGAAGGCTTGCTTAATTACAATAGGGTATCGTAGTGAGGGCGAAAGCTAAGCTATTTACACCCTAGGGCGGTTTAAGGACCGAGAGGTGACGACCATAACTCTTCTTATCAATAGTTTAATCGTTTCAGTATACCCGATAGTATAGCCGCCATGGTGGACCGGCTCCTAGCATATTTCCTTTCTCTTGTTGTTAATTTCCTTTATCCCTTTTGTTCCGGGTATAATTCCAGAGCAGTGATTAGTTACCACCCGTGGCTTGTAGAATGATGTCTTGAGTTGAATCCTTCTTGCTTCTATCGTCCCTCGCGGCCTCCCCTGCAACAATGAACGAACTGAGGGCTTGGCTGTGTGCCAAGCGTACTCACTCCGACGCTCAAGTCAGTAAACTTAAAGGATCAAGCTGTGTAACTTGGCTAGGTATATATTGTAGAGAGATAAGGGAGATATTACCAGATGAATAGTGTATTTTGGTTATATTTGTGAGATCCTTTCCTTAATGAAGGTTGAGGAGTATTTATAGACTTTCACCTTTTGTCACGTAGTGGCCAAGTGGCCAAGTGGCTAGCAGGTGGAAAGACTGATCTACCCCTCGGCCGAGGGACCTATGGCAGGCCGGCGGACAATGTTGACTCGCCGCCGAGGGGTCTTGGATATGAGTACGCGGATGTGTGTCCCGGCTGGAAGGTTGTCACGCCGAGACCCGGTGTGGCGGGCCGATGGGATGCATCGGCTAGGCTATCTAAGTCGTTGACTTCTTGTGGATATCTTTGACCTTGCTCGGTGTGTTGACTTGGTCGGTGCGGTGCGAATATGCCCCATCAATTTGCCCCCAGCGTAGTCTATGCCGTGGTATGGGCTCCGATGTACGTTGAGCATGTATTCTGCACAAGTAATTTCTAGAAATTTTCTGCATCGGCTTCTTCTTGTGCATCGGCGTGGCTCTTGCTAGGCCGTGCCGTATACCATATCCCCCCTCCACATGGATGCGTAAAGGGCACTCGATGTGGAAAAGAATATGACGCTGGCCGTGACCAAGGCCGAGAGTCTTGGTTGATTTTGATTGCCCCCGGCCGTGCTTCCTAGCTTGGTTGATCGGTGGCGGCGGAGACCGGATACCTAGGAATTTGTTGAGGAAGATGAATAGTTGAAGGGATGTGAACGGGCGTGTTGAAGACGCTTGTCACCGTTGCATTGATTGACGTTTAACTGTTGCGATGATTGACATTCCGTGGTTGCATGCTCGACACGTGTTTGCTCGTTGATTGGCTGTTGCTTCATGGGTCGTGCTCGATTGGCCCTTCGTTGTGGGCTTTTTCCCTATAAATAGGGCGCTTTTTTCGTGATTTTGGTCACTAATTTCATTTTCTCAAATTTTCTTCAAAATTTTCGTCTTGCTAAACTGAAGGGCTTCTTTTTTCTTCCAATCTTCAGAGTTTTTGATCCGGCTAGCACTTTTTCCTTTGAAGGTAAACAAACGAATTTTTCTTTTCTTTGCTAGTAATTTGTTGTGAACATGTCTTCTGCCGACGCTGGACCTAGTGGGCCTGTGTCGGAGGGTCCTAGGTCTCCTTCTCCAGAGGTTGATCCTCAGATTCTGGAGGAATGGGAGGATGAAGATTCTTACGGTGATTTTGGTGAGGAGGAGGAAAGGCCTCGTCCTAATGAGAGGCAGTACGTCATGGATCACGGTGATGCCTGTAAGGTTCGCCTTGACCGTCTTTGGTCCCATAAGCTTGCCGATTGTTCGGTGAGAAACTTTTCGAGGGCCATTTTTTCTTCGGTAGTGGATACGAAATTGTCATCCCCAGGGAGGGTCGGTCCGTCTGTTGTCCTCCGCCGGCCACACCGTGTGTACATGCGGCATTTGGAGTATGGTCTCCGGTTTCCTCTGAATGGGTATGTTATGGCCATAATTAAGGCTATGAACGTTGCCGTTGCCCAATCGCACCCGTTGGCCATGAGAACCATAATCGGTTTCGTGCGGCTTTGTCTCTTCAAGGGAGAGGCTCCGACGGTGAATTTATTCCGTCGACTTCATTATCTGAAACCATCAATCTCTGGCCGTGTCGGGTGGTACAGCGTGCAAACGGAGCAAGGTTACGTCTCGTTGACAAGCTTTCTTCTAGCAAGGAATGGCGGGGTCGGTGGGTGTACGTTAAGGTACCGGACGACTATCCATTGCCCCCTCCTTCCAAAGCCAGGTTAACTTGCGGTGTGAGACTAGGGCGGAGCATGACGGATGGGTCACCCGGAAACATCTCGAAAATGGATGCCAGGGTCCATCGAAGGAGGATGAGAGGTTGGCGATGAGGCTCTTCGAGGTGGACAAGAGTGGGGTGCCGAAAAGATGGATTCCCCCGACGCGAGATCATTCTCCGGATGAGCCACTTTGCTACGTCGGCCTCATACCGGCCCTGGCGCAGGGTGAGTGGGGTCGGTGTGAGGCCCGTCACCGCTCTCAATGCTCCTGTTTTCTCGGACTTCGATTTATTTCCTCTTCTTGATTCTTTGTTTCTTTTGCGGACCACTTGGACCGGACCTATCTGAGGATCTTCTTCGGAGAATGGGGCTGCATAAAGACAAAACCGTTGCTAACTTGCATCCCAAGGCTCGCCCATGATCGCGGGACGTCGCCGAATGACCTCATGGAACAATGGGGCTGAAGGGCTTGAGCAAGGAGGAGGCGCAGGCCCGGGTGATTAGCGGCGTAGTGCGTCGGACGCGGAAGACGGCGTCGAAACCGGTTTCAACTCCCGTCCTCTCCCCTAAGAAGGTGGAGATTGTTGATATTCCCGATGAGGGGGACTCGATGCGAGGGATCTCCCCTTATCTCGTAGGAGGAAAAGGACGGCCTGCTGGCCGGCAAGGAAGTGCCTTCTCCGCCAAGAAGGCCGGACATGGTATCCGTCTATCCCGTGGTTTAAACTTAGCCGTGCCATTTGGTGTTCTGATAAGTCGGTTGATACGATGCTTTAATTGAATTTTTGCGGATCGGCCGCGATCGGCCATCGCTCACGTTGGGCGGCGGACGGTGGGCTTCTCTGCGCGAGCTCGCGATCGGGCGCCACCGTCACTTCTTCATCCCGAAGGTTTCCTTCTCCCGGCCCGGCAGTGGTGGCCAAAGCTCACTGCCGTTCCTCCCCCCGGAAGGCTTCCGTCTCCCGGCTTATAGAGGAAGGCACAAAGGCGATTAGGGAGGCGGCGCGAGGTGGAACGTGGCTACGGGGCTCGCCTCGAGGAGCGGGGAGAGGGTCATTGCTCGAGCTGTTTCCGAGTGTAATGCCACTAAGCGGTGGGCTGCGTCGGCGAAGCCGAGTCTCCATAATGAGCGAAGCTCGGGAAGATCTTGAGAAGGCGCTCTTGGGCGAGCGAAAGCTCCGGAGGACGCCGAAAAGGAGGTCCTTCTTTGAGAGAGCTAAGGCCGAGGCTGCGGCAACCGAAGGCTGCGAAGGCTCTTGGAGGAATGTAGCCTTGCTCGAAGCGTGCGACCTCTGTCTCCAGCAGAAGGATCAATATAGGGGCATGTTTAAGGCCCGGTGAGCCGATTCGTGGCAAAGAGGCCATCATCAAGCAAAAGGAGGCGGACGTCGATATGCTCCAAACCGTCATGCTCCCCAAATCGTGCGCCGAGTTCGGGACTTGGCCGAAGATCTTTGCCAGGAAGTTATCGGGGAGCTTTTCCCTCTTGATGGCTCCTTCCCGTGGGACGGGTTCGACGTCTTTGCTTGATGACGAGTCGCGGCTAAGGAGAAAGCCGCGGTGGAGGCGGCCAAAGAGGCGGCGAAGGCGAAGATGGAGAGGGAGGCGGCCGCGGAGAAAGCGGCTCTTCTTTGAGAGGGCTAGAGTGGCTAAGGAGGAGGCCGAAAGGATGAGGGCGGTGAGGATGCCGAGGCCAAGGCCGAGGCCGCTAGAGGAGCCGCTGGGTTGCCCTCTTGGGGAAGATGCGGCCGCCGATGCGATGGCGGCGGCGAGCGAGCCTAAGAGAGCAAGTTCACAACGGACTGTTTCACTCCTCACTAACATGTCTTTGCTTGATGAGAACAAGTTTACTGGTGATCGATTTCAGGGCCACCGTCCGTGGGCCAATTACTCGGCTCTTCCTTCCCGCTATCTCTTGGTATAATCGTAGCCTTTGCTTTTTGTACAACTTTTAGTAGGTTGTGTCTCGGATTATCCCCGCGGGGACGACCGTCGTCTGTATTCTTCTCACTTGTAAATCTTGTAACTTATCTTCTAATAATAATTTTCGTTTCTTTCGCTGCGGCCTTGGCCGTGGTCTTCATCTCATCTCTATCGAGTTGTCTTCTGTAATCTTAATTGAGCGCCCTTCTTGTTTTTCGCCTCGGCTTTGCGGCCGTTTTTGATACGTATCTCAACTGTGTTTCAACGCTTCCACGACACTTTGAATGTTTTTGCGAGTGTAATGTGCGATGGCTCTTGTTGGATTGGCCAGGGAAGCCGGCGTTGGTTCTTAATAGCGTGTTACGTGGCGTCTACCACTTGGAGTATTGCGACGGCGTCTACCTCTTGGGGTGGCTAGTGGCGTCTACTACTTGGGGTGACTGCGGCGCGCTGTAGTTCTTCGCAACGATCGCGCTCTTGTCGGTATGACGATGTGGCGGCGCTGTTTCTTGATAGCGTGTTACGTGGCGTCTACCACTTGGAGTGATGCGACGGAGTCTACCTCTTGGGGTGGCTAGTGGCGTCTACTACTTGGGGTGATGCGACGGCGCTAATGTCTTCGCAACATTGCCGCTCTTGTCGGTATGACGGTGTGAGCGGCGTCGGTATCTTGATAGCGTGTTACGTGGCGTCTACCACTTGGGTGAGCTGCGACGGAGTCTACCTCTTGGGGTGAGCTGCTAGTGGCGTCTACTACTTGGGGTGGCTGCGACGGCGCTAATGTCTTCGCAACATTGCTCTTGCTCTTGTCGGTATGACGGTGTGGCGGCGTCGGTATCTTGATAGCGTGTTACGTGGCGTCTACCACTTGGGTAGGCTGCGACGGAGTCTACCTCTTGGGGTGACTGCCGTGGCGTCTACTACTTGGGTGACTGCGACGGCGCTAATGTCTTCGCAACGGCCGCTCTTGTCGGTATGACGGTGTGAGCGGCGTCGGTATCTTGATAGCGTGTTACGTGGCGTCTACCACTTGGAGTGACTGCGACGGAGTCTACCTCTTGGGGTGGCTGCCGTGGCGTCTACTACTTGGGGTGGCTGCGACGCGCTAATGTCTTCGCAACATTGCCGCTCTTGTCGGTATGACGGTGTGAGCGGCGCTGTTTCTTGATAGCGTGTTACGTGGCGTCTACCACTTGGGTGGCTGCGACGGAGTCTACCTCTTGGGGTGGCTAGTGGCGTCTACTACTTGGGGTGGCTGCGACGGCGCTAATGTCTTCGCAACGCATTGCCGCTCTTGTCGGTATGACGGTGTGGCCGGCGTCGGTATCTTGATAGCGTGTTACGTGGCGTCTACCACTTGGGTAGCTGCGACGGAGTCTACCTCTTGGGGTGACTGCAGTGGCGTCTACTACTTGGGGTGACTGCGACGGCGCTAATGTCTTCATGCAACGCTTTTGCCGCTCTTGTCGGTATGACGGTGTGGCGCGTCGGTATCTTGATAGCGTGTTACGTGGCGTCTACCACTTGGAGTGAGCTGCGACGGAGTCTACCTCTTGGGGTGGCTTGTGGCGTCTACTACTTGGGGTGACTGCGACGGCGCTAATGTCTTCGCAACGACTGCCGCTCTTGTCGGTATGACGGTGTGGCCGGCGTCGGTATCTTGATAGCGTGTTACGTGGCGTCTACCACTTGGGTGAGCTGCGACGGAGTCTACCTCTTGGGGTGACTGCCGTGGCGTCTACTACTTGGGGTGATGCGACGGCGCTAATGTCTTCGCAACGACTGCTCTTGTCGGTATGACGGTGTGGCGGCGTCGGTATCTTGATAGCGTGTTACGTGGCGTCTACCACTTGGAGTGACTGCGACGGAGTCTACCTCTTGGGGTGACTGCCGTGGCGTCTACTACTTGGGGTGACTGCGACGGCGCTAATGTCTTCGCAACGACTGCCGCTCTTGTCGGTATGACAGTGTGAGCCGGCGTCGGTATCTTGATAGCGTGTTACGTGGCGTCTACCACTTGGAGTGACTGCGACGGGGTCTACCTCTTGGGGTGACTGCCGTGGCGTCTACTACTTGGGGTGACTGCGACGGCGCTAATGTCTTCGCAACGACTGCCGCTCTTGTCGGTATGACAGTGTGAGCCGGCGTCGGTATCTTGATAGATAACTGATGGGAAAATTTCGCTTTGATCGAAGGCTTGATGGTTTCTCATTAGGTGAAAACATGCGTTGGGGTGTCCACAGATATTTTGGACACCTCCGCGGCTACATAAATTCTTACGAGATTACCGATGCCCTACCGGCTCATTACAGGCGCACTTCCTCAGTCAGCCCCTAGTTGTATCCATTTGGTCGTCCTCCTGCTGCAAGGACGGACTCTTCCCTTTTTCGGACTTTCTCGCCTCTTTGAGGGACTGCATGTTGCATCCTCGGGCAGCTATCTGGACGTTGATCACCTCATCCTTCTCGTCTTTGGAGACGAGCTTATGCGCTTCCCCCCGGTCCGAGACGTACATCAGTGTTAGGGCCCGGATGGACATCACTGCGTCGGCCTCGCTTAGGGTGACCCGGCCTATGAGGACGTTGTACGCGGACGAGCCGTCGATGACCACAAACTCGGCTAGGACGTTCTTGGCTGACGTCTTTTCGCCGAATCTCACCGGGAGCCTAATTGACCCCGGTGGTACCGGCCGGCCCCGGAAAAGCAGTATAGCGGGTTGGTGCGAGGGCTTAAGTCTTTGATCTTCGGTAGAGGCCGAGGAAGCATTCTCTAAACATGATGTTCGTGTATGCGCTGTGTCAATCGGCACCTCTTGACCAGGTGGTTGGATATGTCTAAATTGACTACGAGCGGGTCGCTGTGAGGGGCGATGACCCCTTCGTAGTCCTTTCTTCCAATAGTCATGTCGGGGATGCTTGCGGAGGGGATCCCTGAGTTGGGCACAAAGTTGATGGCCTGATATAGCTCGTTTAGGTGTCGTTTGTGCCCATGAGCGGACCCTCCGTTCTCGTTGCCCCCGATGACAACGTGAATCACTCCTATCCGTTCGAAAACGGACTTTTTATCTGAATCCGGCGTCGGTCTTACGGCCTTGCGACGTACTTGCCGAGGCTTCCCTTCCGGATCGGTTCCTCTATGGCATTCTTCGGATGGCGGCGATCGTTGGTTAAATGGCCGGTGTGGCCGTGGTACTCACGATCTTGGCTCGTGTCACCGTCACTTTTTGGCTTGGGGGTCTCTCCCACTTCGGCCCTCGTTTTGCTCGGGCGAAGACCTCGGCGGGCGATACGACGAGGGGGGTTTTTTCACTATACCGCCTCTGGTGGTACGTTCCCGAATTCCACCCGGCGCCCACCGAGTCTTGCCTCCGGTCGGATCTGTCCGACCGTGATCTGTTATTCTCACGGCGTTTTCCGTCGGACCGCGAACCGTTGTTGTCGCGGCGTTCTTCGTCCTGGCTGTCCTGCCGGTGACTCCTCTTTTCTGAGTGCTCGGCTTGGCGGGATCTACCCGGGTCTTGTGATAGTCTTCTACCTTGATGGCCTGGTCGGCCAGCGTCTGGCGGCGTCCCGGCCTGAGGCCTCCGCTCTTGATGAGCTCTCGTTCTTTAAGGCTCCCCTCGGGAGGCCCTTCATCGGCCGCGAAGGCCGCCCGCTCGGGATTAATTTCTCGAATCTGCTGGACCTTTCCATCAAACCTCTTCACGTAGCCGGAGAGACTCGCCCCCTCTGTCGATAGTTAGGAGGTCGGAGGTCTCTACGGCCCTTCTCCTATTGCAGGAGTACTGGGTTAGGAAAGCGCCCTTTAGGTCGGCGTAGTAGTACACCGAGCCATCGGGAAGCCCTTTGTACCAGCTCTGAGCCATCCCATGCAGAGTTGTTGGGAAAATTCGGCACCAGACCTCGTCGGGCTGCTCCCATACCGACATGTAAGACTCGAAAGCCTCAGCGTGGTCGGCTGGATCGCTATCCCCCTTGTATGATAGGGGTGGCAGTTTTAGCTTGTTTGGCACCGGGACTTCTAGGACGTAGGCGTTGAGGGGTTGCCTGACCACGTGTTGAACGACACGTGGCGATCGGCTCCTCGCATCCCTATCCTGGCTTCTCCCCTCGTAGCGGGAGGGGCTCCTTCTTCGACTATGACTCCTTCTCCAACTCTGCTGAGTCGGACTCCTCTGGCCCCTTTGGGGTATGCCTCGTTCGTGTGGCGGGGACGCTGTCCTTCCGCGAGTGCGGGAAGGACTTAGGTCCACCGCGCCCACTTTGGGCTCCCAGGCGTCTTGACCGGGTCAACTTCTCCTAGTGCTCCGTTCGATTTCTCGGAGTCACGTTTTGGGCCCTGGTTTCTGGGTGGTTTCCGCCGCTCTTGTCGGTGTGACGTGTGTGAGCAGACGCATTGCTAATTAGGTCCAGGACCATTTTCAGTTTTGCTATGTCAACCACATGTCCCATGATGGTGACCTGGTTGGCTGGCAGCGGCGTATCTGGTATTATCGGCATCCCGAACTCCGGTTGGATTACTCCGCCGGTGGAGGGCTGCTCGACTCCAGAATTGTTGAAGGTATCATCTGGGTGGAGGGGCTCGTCGGTTACGAACACCTCTTGCTGTTTCGACATTTTCTTAGCTTTTTGGGTGGGTTTTTGTGTTTTTTTTTTTTTTTTTTTTTTTTTTTGTTTTGTTTTGGGAATGAATGTGACTAGCTTCTAGTGTCTTTCCCCACAGACGGCGCCAATTGTTCCGGGTATAATTCCAGAGCAGTGATTAGTTACCACCCGTGGCTTGTAGAATGATGTCTTGAGTTGAATCCTTCTTGCTTCTATCGTCCCTCGCGGCCTCCCCTGCAACAATGAACGAACTGAGGGCTTGGCTGTGTGCCAAGCGTACTCACTCCGACGCTCAAGTCAGTAAACTTAAAGGATCAAGCTGTGTAACTTGGCTAGGTATATATTGTAGAGAGATAAGGGAGATATTACCAGATGAATAGTGTATTTTGGTTATATTTGTGAGATCCTTTCCTTAATGAAGGTTGAGGAGTATTTATAGACTTTCACCTTTTGTCACGTAGTGGCCAAGTGGCCAAGTGGCTAGCAGGTGGAAAGACTGATCTACCCCTCGGCCGAGGGACCTATGGCAGGCCGGCGGACAATGTTGACTCGCCGCCGAGGGGTCTTGGATATGAGTACGCGGATGTGTGTCCCGGCTGGAAGGTTGTCACGCCGAGACCCAGGTGGCAGGCCGATGGGATGCATCGGCTAGGCTATCTAAGTCGTTGACTTGCTGTGGATATCTTTGACCTTGCTCAGTGTGTTGACTTGGTCAGCGGTGCAGAATATGCCCCATCACCTTTTCTCTTGCCTTTAGCTTCAGTAGTTTAGTTAGTCCAATTCAATCAAACCCCCAGCATTGTGACATTAGACAGATAAATAGACAAGTAGATAGTACACCGTCTCCCTATGGAGATCGACCCTACTTACCGCTGACTTCTGTTAGTTGTACTTAGGTATTTTATTTTTGGTACGAAACGACAGTATCAAATTTTGGCGCCGTTGCCGGGGAGGCAGCGTAGTTTTATTTGTTTTTATTTAGTTTATTTCTTGTCTCAAGGAGCTTCGGTTTCTTGAGACCGTTATTATGTCTTTCGTTCTTCTCTTTCCACAGGAAGAGAACGAAATTTTTGGTACTTATTTAGCCAGGTTTTTGGAGTGGCTCGAGCCCCAGACGAGATGCATTTTCGAACTCCAATTGTCTTTGGACTATCTTCCGGGGTATGAATGACCCTACGCGAGCATACCTAGAATCTATTGGTAAGTGGGATTTCGAAGGAATCCCCGTAAATGAGGTATTAGAATTCTTTGATTGGTTTGCTGCTGAATCTCTTAAACCCAACTTTTCTCTTCAAGTTGACTCAAATGAGGGGGTGGGTGAGACCTTAGAAACCAATCTAGGAATTGCTGACAGAGACATAGAGGAGACCACTAGCCTGGTTGACAATCCTTTTTATGAGGATAGTTTAGAACCCCTTTATGATTCTTGCACTGATAGTGAGGGTGATTTGAAGGCTCTCTTTGAGAATCTCCATCTTGACGAGTCTAGCGATAAGGAGAGTGAGGAGGTAGATTTAGACAGTCTTGAGGTCAAATGGGATACTTATGATGATATAGATGATGAGCCTATTATAGAGGACCCGATTGACCCAATTGACTTTACAACCCCTTGCATCTGGGATGATTATCCACCTTCACCTTTAGCTGACCAGACTCCTTCACATCACAGTTCTTACCCGTCTGAGCACTTAAATTCTACTCGCGTTATTTTTAAGTTGAATGCTGTTGAGCTCCTTCATTTACCACATGCGGTTAATTTGAGCTTTTATATTCCGCCCATAGCTGGAGGGCAGAATTATTTTGTGAAAGATTTTGGGAGCTGTCATAGGAAATTCGTTAGGCTTAAACGATTTTGCATTTCAATTTCCTATGCTATTACTATATTATGGTGCTACTTACAGTTTTGTGTAGCACATGCGCAGCTATTTGACAGGTTGCTGCGAGCCTTGAGCTGCTTTGATTGGGTTCAATTAGAGTAGTTGGCTGAAAAAGAAGGTCGAGCTGGGACCTGTCTGAAGCTAGCGCTACCCGGGAGGCAACCCGAAGATTTTATTTTGCATTTTTTATTTTATTCCAGTTGTAATAAATGGTTTTTATACCATAAACTATCTCAGTATGCTTGTCTTGTTAGTTTGCGGCTGTTTTATTTGTGTTTTGCAGGAATTACATCGAGGATCACTCGATCGAGTAGTTTTTCTACTCGATCGAGTACTTTTGCTGATGGATTCACTCGATCGAGTGAAATTTTTACTCGATCGACCACCTGCAAATAGAGAACCACTCGATCGACTGTTTTTCCCTTCGATCGAGCAGTCTTGAGCGCCCATTCTACTCGATTGACTACTGTTCGACTGCTATCGAGTGCTTTTGACTTGGATTAGCGTCCTGAGACGGTTTTCTGGACCTTTAGCAACCTCCCATGTTCATGGTCAGTTTGGGGAGGTCCCTTTATTCGCGCTATCTTGTGAGTTTTCCGTATTTACTCTCCTTCTCCTTCAGTTTGCATTTCCTTTCCATGTTTGGTACAATGGGGGCATTGTACGGTTTGGTTTGGGGAGGTTATGCATCCATATTTGTGTCTGCATATTGTTTTTATTGCATTTCAGTTATCACATTTAATTTATGTTTGCATTGTTGTTTATTTTCGTTAAAATTCAAAAAAATTCAATAAAAATCAGAAAATTGTTAAAAATTCAAAAAATTTCACGTTTAATTTAGCATATAGGTTGAGTCGGAACGGTAGATTCCAATGTTGAAATTGCACTGCAACTGTCTTTTTGCTTAAGCCTTGCATTAAACTGTTATCTTTTAGCTTTGTCTTTTGCATAATCTACGAGTTAATGTTTAATTTAGCTGAACATATAGACTTGACCTGAAATTTTGGCAACCTACTTATAATTTCTAAGATTTAGAGCCTTATAAACTGGTGTCATTTGTGACCAGTTTCATGTAGGATTGTGAGTAGTTACTCCTTGCATAACATGTAACATTAATTTGCACATATATGAAATTCAATTGCTTTTTGCCGTCATACATTCGGGTTAGTGGTTGGTGTCACATGCAGGGAGGTACTTACAAATTCCCTTTTCTTTCATTTTTACCCATTTAACTCCACATTAGCCAAATTTGCCTGTTGACCCTTAGCTACATCAAAATTTAGCCTGCCTTATCAAGCTAGTTTAGATTGTTCTGCGGTATATCGTCTATTGTATCAAGTTGGCTTGTATCTATTGATTCGGAGTTGGTAATTTATGAAGAAAAGGAGGATGATGAAAAAAAAACGTGAAAAGGAAAAAAAAAAGACATGAAAAATCAGAAAAAAAAGAATTCGAAAAGAAAAAGAAACCGAAAAAAAAAAGGTTAAAAGAAATAGAAGAGAAAAAAAAAAGATGATGATTGTATTCGGTTTCTGCTCCTATGTTCTATCATATATCATTTGAGGAGTATTTTCAGTTCGGTTTGGTGAGTTTTGTGCCAAATGAAGGGCATGTGCTTAATTCTATAATTGCGTTGGAATCGGATGTTGATATATGGTTTTGTCTAGGTACTAGCTTGATCACCTATACCTCCACATTTCCATAAAATGTTTTGCCTTTTCTTACCCATTGCCTCACTTTACCATATTTTTGTAAGCCCTCGGCTATGACAGGACCTTGTTTGGTTGGAATGTATGTACGGTAGCTAGAATTGTCTATCATATTAGATGCATGCATGTTTATGTGGGTCGTAGTCTAGGTGAGCGACTATTCCTCTTTCTCTCTTTTACATATATATGCTTACCCTTTGCTTCATGAGAGAAGAGTGATCCGTGAGAGTCCATTATTAAAGGTCTTGCAAGGTCGACGGTTCAGCTTTATTATAAACATCTTACAACTCGTTTGCATTTGACTGTTTGCTATAAGTGTTAGTTTGCTTGCATTAAATTGGCTTAAGTGGGCATTTGTAGCTAGCTTTGAGTTATCTTTTTCCGTTCCTTTAGTTGCATTTTAGTTTACTCGGGGACGAGTAAAGGTTTGGTTTGGGGAGATTTGATACGTGCATTTTGTATAGCCTTTTTAGCCTATTTTATGCACGTATTTCTATGCTTTTATCGTGGTTTTATGCTACGAATATGCCCCGAATTGCATACTTTGGAAGTTCTTGTATTAGTTGCAGGAATGAGCTTAGAGATGCGGAATCAAGCCTAAAACATGTCCCTACGCATGCATTTAGGAGATGAGTTGAGTCGGAGCTTGGAAAGTACTATTTTGAGATGCGCATTGGAGTAAGGAAGTTAGGTGAGCCAAGAGAGTGCTTCAATTTGCTAGTTCCTGCTTGTAAGAGCCATATCTCGAGTTCTACAACAGTTATTAAGGTGATTCCAGTTGGAGGTGAAACCTTATCCTCTTAGGTTTCCAACTCCACCAACCACGCCTTATTTGTTCAAGTAACGAAGGAATGGCAGCCGTTTGAAGTTCAGTGCGCGAAGCAGGAATTACGCGCTGAGAAGTGCTCGATCGAGAACTATTTCTATTCGATCGAGAGCCCATTTGCTCGATCGAGAGCTACTTCTTCTCAATCGAGTGATTAAAGGGAAAGAAGTCCTCGATCGAGAGGAATTGTTCTCGATCGAGAGGAATGCTAAGGAATATCACTCGATCGAGAGCCTTAAGTGCTCGATCGAGCAACAATCTTTTACGGGCTTGGGCTTTTAGCTTAATTTCCGTCAATTAGGTTAATAAATCCTATTTTTCTTATAAATAGGATAGGAGGACGTCATTTGTAAAGGATCCGGGGCTTCTCCTCTCGAATTACTCTTAATACTCTGTCACTTTTACACTGTTGTTTTGCTCTTTCTTTTCCGGATCAAAATTCAGTAATTCTTTCTTCCCTTCTCTCTTTTTAATTTAATGCTTATTGTTCTTATTTCTTTTATTCTTGTTTCCCTTATTTCCATGTCTAGCTAAATTCCGTAGTATGTTAGGATTAGGGAAGCCGTGGTAGCAATATGTTATAATTGACTTGAATAGATTAGTCTTGCGATAAGAATTGTATTAGGCAATTTAATTGTTATCAGGTCGAATGAATGCATGCAGGAGACCAATTTAAGTAGTTAACCCCGACCTGGATCGAAAGATTGGAAGGGAAGGCTTGCTTAATTACAATAGGGTATCGTAGTGAGGGCGAAAGCTAAGCTATTTACACCCTAGGGCGGTTTAAGGACCGAGAGGTGACGACCATAGCTCTTCTTATCAATAGTTTAATCGTTTCAGTATACCCGATAGTATAGCCGCCACGGTGGACCGACTCCAAGCATATTTCCTTTCTCTTGTTGTTAATTTCCTTTATCCCTTTTCTCTTGCCTTTAGCTTCAGTAGTTTAGTTAGTCCAATTCAATCAAACCCCCAGCATTGTGACATTAGACAGATAAATAGACAAGTAGATAGTACACCGCCTCCCTGTGGAGATCGACCCTACTTACCGCTGACTTCTGTTAGTTGTACTTAGGTATTTTATTTTTGGTACGAAACGACAGTATCAGTAATATTGAACGACATAAAGCCAGACTGGTAGCTAAAGGCTTTAATCAGAAATAAGACATTGATTATAATGAAACCTTCTCTCCAGTTTCTAAGAAGGATTCTTTACGGATCATTTTAGCTTTAGTAGCTCATTTTGACTTAGAGCTACATCAAATGGATGTGAAAACGGCATTCTTGAATGGGAGTTTGGAAGAAGAAGTCTATATGGCTCAGCCTGAAGGCTTCATTATTGATGACAAAGAGGACAAAGTCTGTATATTAAAGAAGTCCATTTATGGGCTTAAGCAAGCTTCTCGGCAATGGTATATTAAGTTCCATAATACCATCACCTCCTTTGGGTTTCAAGAAAACACTTGTTGATCGGTGTATATACCGAAGATCGGTGGGAGTAAGTTTGCATTTTTGGTCTTATATGTCGATGATATACTCATCGCAAGCAGTGATTTGGGACTATTACATCAAACTAAAGATTTCCTATCAAGCAACTTTGAGATGAAAGATATGGGAGAGGCGTCCTATGTGATCGGGGTAGAAATATCTCGAGACAGATCACATAGGACATTAGGGTTGTCTCAGAAAGCTTATATCATGAAGGTCTTAGAAAGATTTAACATGATAAAATGTAATCCCAATGATGTTCCTATTCAGAAAGGGGATAAGTTCAGCTTAAGTATGTGTCCTAAGACTGAACTAGAACGAAATGCCATGAAAAACTTTCCTCATGCATCTCTAGTTGGAAGCTTAATGTATGCGCAGTGCTGTACAAGACCCGACATAAGTTTTGCGAGTGGGTATGTTGGGTCGATATCGGTCCAATCTGGAATGGGTCATTGGAGTGCGGCTAAGAAAGTTTTAAGGTACTTAAAGGGAACAAGGGACAAAATGCTCACTTATAGACATACTTGATCAACTTGAGGTTATTGGATATGCTTGACTCGTTTTGGAGGATGTGTGGACTCAAGGAAAAGCACCTTTGGTTATGTGTTTGCTTTAGCTAGGGGGGCAATCTCCTGGAAGAGTGCTAAACAGACAATTATTGCCTCATCCACTATGGAAGCTGAATTTGTAGCGTGCTTTGAGGCTACTATTCAAGCTTTATGGTTGCGGAACTTTCTTTCGGGGATTAGCATTATGAATTATGTTGCAAGGCCGCTGAAAATTTACTTTGTGATAATGCCGCATGTTGTCTTCTTTTTTCGAAGAATGATAGGTATTCTAAAGGTATAAAACACATGGAAATGAAATACCTATCGCTTAAGGAGGAAGTTCGGAAAAACAACGTGTCAATTGAGCACATCGCGACTAGTGCCAATATAGCAGATCCTTTAACTAAGGGGTTACCTCCAAAGACATTTTTAAAGCATGCTACTGATATGGGTCTGGAGGATAATCATTAAGGCTTTTCGTTTGTGTTTGGATCATGCTGGTGTTTTGTAATGATGACACTTATGTTTTGATTAATCAACTTATGTTTTCTTATGATGATGATGTCCGAACGATTTTCTGTATCGTATTATTGTTATTGTATACATTATTATTGCACGATTAACAGAATTAGTTCTTTTCCTCAAGGACATTATCGGGGATTATGTTTGCTCCTTGTACAGACTCATTATTCTACTTGATTGGTCCGTAGTACATGGAAGGACCACTTCTCTTGTATAGTAGTGTTTCCGCCATGACTCAACCAGTTGTTCGGAATGATCAGGGTAATTAAGATAAACCCATTATGTATTCATTTAGTTTTCAGCGCGACTTATGACTCTGTTTGCACGTGACATTATGTTTAGGTCAGTAATATGGTCCAAGTGGGAGAATGTAAGCATTATCATATTAATTCTCTATTATGTGGACCTAATTACTGACGTCAGTCACTCTAATAGATAATAGCTAAATATGATGTTTCGGGTTTTTAGTCGGAGTAATAGACTAAGTGGATTACGGTTAATGTTTACAGGCCATTAACATATTAGGCCCAGTTATCTAATTATGCCCCTTCTGCCACCTATATATATAATAAAAGCTACACCTGTTTGTGGTTTTAACCTAATTCATATTCATTAAGAGAAACACACAAGAAGAGAATTAGAGAATAAGGAAGGCAGGAGAAGGCAAAAGATTGGAGTTTATCTTCTTGTTGATTTCAAGGAATCTCCTTATCAGATCTAATGACTACTCCACGTAAGTACTCATCTGTAATTATCACTGCAATCAAGATCCTCTAAATTTATGTTTACAGACTCAACTTAAGACTTTATAAGAGTCTTGATCCCACCTTTTTATAATGACAACCAATAAATGGTTACCATGTGTTAAAATGTTTTCTTTTTTTATCTAAAACCCCTTAAGAAAAGTGTAGTTGAAAAGTAGATTATAATGGATAATGTATAAAGTCTCAGAAGAGTCTGAGATACGTCTAAAAAATAAAATAATAATAATAAAAGTTAGTGAAAAATCGATATGACAAAGTTTTAAGACTTTGATGAATCTGATCAATTATTATATCCTAAAATCCTCCATTGTTTACATCCATATTCACATAATGAAGTACGTACTCCACATCCTTTGATAATTGATATCAACCAATTAACGATTACAATCTTTAACGAGAGGTCTATAAAATCACAAAATCTCATTGAAGACGGCGATATTCGTCACAAGCTTGTGACGGATACCATTTTCTCTCACAAAATACCCATAAAAGGTAAGTGGGGGAGCACATGGGAGTGTCCCACCCTATCCCCTCTCCCTTTTTGTGAGAGGTTTTCAGCTTGTGACGGGATTAACCCGTCTAATCCCGTCACAAGCAAGACGCTTTGCTATAAAATAGAGTTATCCTCAAAATTACCATAAATACCAAGCAAAGTCTTTAAGTTTGACTCTACAGATAAGTTTGTTTTACTCTGAATCTTCTAACCAATTTAAAGACCACAAATCCTTATTGAAGACAGACACTATCCGTCACAAGCTGAAGACGGATAGTGTCTCTCTCACAAAATGCAAATGGATAGTGCAAGTTGGGGTGAAATGGATACCCCACTTGCCTTCCCACTTGCATTTTGTGAGAGGACCACTATCCATCTTCAGCTTATGACGGATAATGACAATCTTCAATGAGACGGGCTGTTTAAAGACAAACTATATAAAGTTATAAACCATTAAAGCTCGGTTAGAATCAAAATATACTGTTTCCATACGATATTTTTTAGTGGCCAATTGTTTTTTAGGTGGAAACTAATTTAGGTGGCATGTTGCAATCTCTATAATTTTATTTCAACCCATTCCTTTTCCATTTCCTAGAAAAAAATGGAGAGACAAGTTCCTATTAACGGTCCGAATCACATGTGGACAACATCTAAAGGTTCTAAATTTACGCATAAAGATAAAGGAAAATAAAGGTGAAGGGGGAAATTATTATTTTAAAGAAATTGTGAGAGAAAATGAAGAGAAAGGAAATGAAGATGATTCATTTCAATATTGTGGAAGAAATTATGATTGGTTGACATCCATGAAAATCAACGTTTTTTAAGCTCTTTAATTGGCTTGAATTTACTTCGGAGGGGCGACCGCCCCTACTAACCCCCTCACTCCACCACTGATGATTATCTATTTAACATATGTTTCTCACCGTAAACAAATATTTAGAAAGTGAATATTCTTCAATTGCTTTCGACACCGTGTTCGGCGTGTTGGACTCCGACTTCGGCCTCCCAGGATTATCTCATTGAGCTCGACACATTATGTGACCTTGGATTTAGCACAAATCCTTGTCTAAAACGATAATTTCTTAAACTTTAAATAAAACAGGTATATCTAGGTGATGGGGCATATTCTGCACCGCTGACCAAGTCAACATATTGAGCAAGGTAAGGATATCCACAGCAAAGTCAACGACTTACAAAGCCTAGCCGATGCGGTCCATCGGCCTACCACCTGGGGTCTCGGCCTGGCAACCGGCCAACCGGGACACATATCCGCGTACTCATATCCAAGACCCTCGGCCGGCCTGCCATAGGTCCATCGGCCGAGGGTAGAACGGTCTTTCCACCTGCTAGCCACTTGGCCACTTGGCCACTATGTGACAAAAGGTGAAAGCCTATAAATACTCCTCAACCTTCATTGAGGAAAAGATCCACATTCTAACCTAAGAATTACTATTCATCTGGTAATATCTCCCTTATCTCTCTACAATACGCATTTAGCCAAGTAACAACTTATCCCTCTAAGTTCACTGACTTGAGCGTCGGAGTGAGTACGCTTGGCACAAAGCCAAGCCCTCAGTTCGTTCAGTGTTGCAGGAGAGGCCGAGAGGAGCGATAGAGACCAGAGGGACTCAACTCAAGACATCATTCTACAAGCCACGGGTGGTAACAATACTTGCTCTGAAATTACACCCGGAACACTAGGGAATAACAAAATATTTATCTTAAATATGCAAGTAAAAGTATATTTAATCTATTTTTTCTTAAGATGAAAAATGTCATCTTAAGAGAAACTTAATGCATATTTAGCTGGTCCATGATGTGTATAAATGGAGCAGTCACGAGTGACGACAGTGAGCCACCACCAAATTGTAGTCTAGAAGCAATCTTTTATTGACGATGTTACATTACATTTACAAGAGTATTTTCTATTCACAAAATCTCATTTATGACGGATAATATCTGTCACAAGTTTGTGACGGGTCAAGTAAAACTCACATAAATAAATAAAAATAAATAATTTGTGATTTACTAGACACTTTAATTTTTGTCTTACCTATTCATATAAGTGATACTTAACCTCTCACAAGCTTGTGACGGATATCCCGGTCACAAAAGAGACTTATTATTTTTTATTTTGAATTTCTTACTCTTTGTCGTCTCGTTAGTCTTCAGTCATCGTATAGAAGGGGTTACACTACACTCATCGTGCGTATACTTTAGACCATTTCAATTCAATTAGTAAGAGATTTGAAGTGGCTTTATTAGTACACACAACAAAACTTTCATACGATCTACATAAGATAAAAGTAATTGAATAATAGAGTAACTATAAATAAATAATGATAGTTTTACTTCAGCTTAGGCCATGTTCTTTTGGACTTATTTTTGCTTAATTTAAGTTAAGTTCAGCAAAAATAAGTTAAGTTCAGAAAAGTTAAGCAAAAATAAGTTAAGTTCAGCAAAAATAAGTTAAGTTAAGTTCAGCAAAAATAAGTTTATAAAAGTTAAGCAAAAATAAGTTAAGTTCAACAAATATAAGTTAAGTTAAGTTCAGCAAAATTAAGTTCAGCAAAGTTAATCAAAAATAAGTTAAGTTCAGCAAAATTAAGTTCAGGAAAGTAAAGCTAAGTTAACTATAAATTCATACACGTTTTATAGTATTGATAAGTTTTAAAAAATTACAATTTTCACAAATTCTCTTTTTCGACCGTCATGTGCGACAAGTGTCTACTTTTTGATAAATATATAGCGACCATTTTAGAGTAAACAGTGACTACTTTTTATGACTAAAACATGAACATTTTTTCCGAAGTGGCCACTATTTAATATAAAGTGGTCGCTATTTACCTAATGCTAATAGTGGTCACATTTTACCAAAAAACACGGAAAAGACCGTCGCACCATAGACTATAATGACCAGTTGCATAGGATAATTACAATTTATCCAAAATTATTAGTCACTATTAACAAAAAAAATGTTCGATTTTTTTTTTTTGCTTTTCTCAATATCAACAACAACAACAATAATAATAATGAAAGCGACTTATTATTGTTAAAATAATAATAATAATAATAATAATAATAATAATAATAATAACTATTATTATTATTATTATTATTTAAGTTCATATTCATTTAGTTCGGAAAAGTTAAACAAATATAAGTTAAGTTTAGAAAAGTTCAGCAAAAATAAGTTAAATTCAACAAATATAAGTTAAGTTAAGTTCAGTAAAATTAAGTTCAGAAAAGTTCAGCAAAAATAAGTTAAGTTAAATTCAGCAAAAATAAGTTCAGCAAAGTTCAGCAAAAATAAGTTAAGTTCAGCAAATATAAGTTAAGTTCAGAAAAGTTCAGCAAAAATAAGTTAAGTTAAGTTAAGTTAAGCAAATATAAGTCCAAAAGAACAGAGCCTTAGAATGCTATAGTAAGCTAAACAAGGGTGATTTATAGACCTGTCAAATTGATCGGGCAAATTAGGTGCCAGGTTGGGTTAGAGTACATACGAGTAGAGAATATGGGTTCTGATCAGGGCTAGAATACGGTCAAAAAAATTGATGATGGCTTTATTTTTCATTTTTAAAAATTGCAATCATATTTATTTTTTACTATACTTAATTTTTTTATAAAAATTAAAAGAAAGTACATATGCCTTGTTTTTTTTTATTATATTTAGTTCTTACAAATTTAGTTAAAAGAATATAACTTTATTCTTTATATAATACACAAAAAAGAATGATTACTGTAAGACTAATTAATTTCTATGATATGCTAATTAAAAGAAACAAATATACAGACTCCATTTTAAATTACGAAAAGAGTAGGTCTTCTGAGAGACGGTCTCTTAATAAGCTTTATTGAGAGACCATTGTACAATTTTAAGAAAAAATGGTACCAAAGGTAATAAAATAGGTACAAATCATAATTAATTATAAAATGGGTACATTTATTATGAAAATAGGTACGAAAATACTATGTCACGATCAACAATAAAAGGGGTACGAAATACAAATAAAAGGGTACGAAAGATTGGTCTCTCAATAACTTAATGAGAGACCGTCTCTCCCAAGTTTTAGTGTTACGAAAAAAGGAAAAAGTTATTAAGGAACTACTGTATAACAGTAACACCATGTTAAAAACTACTCCGTAACATTAAATTTAATGATTTGATTTTTTATCGTGTCACCTTAGACCGTTACTCATAATATGCACATTACTTAAATATACTTCATTCAACAAGAGTCAATTTTGTAAATTTTAGCTAGGCTCCAGTGTTCCATTTGTTTCTTCACAAAAATTACTCTTACTATAAATATCAGTTACTCAATAAATCAAAATTTATGATAACGTGATACATCGTATCCTATTCAGGCTATTCCTAATTTTCTACAAAAACAGTCCGAAGCGGACAACATTTATTACTCCATATTATAACTCTCATTAAATAACCATCATACGACAATAACATACACATAAACTTAAAACGATCACAAATATAATCTTATATTATCGCAATCGATTCCGAGCGATAATAATTGTACAAAAATCGTAATAGAAGTAGTAGACAATTGAGAATGCGTCGGTAACTTAACACAATTGTTGTCTATATCATCCGTATATCTAGCCATTGATTTTTTCCCCAAATCTCTCAATTATAAACTTTGACCCATCTTCACAATTTCTCCCTCTTTTCTCCCTCTTTTCTTCTTTCATCACTCTTCCTCTTTTAAGGGTTTGTATTTCTACTCTTTCTTCTTTTTTTCTTTTTTTATTTAACCTTTTTCTGTTGTAGATTCAATTCAATTTTATAGCTTTTGGATTAGATTTGATTTCCCTAATTTTTAATTTGATTTTTAGGGTTTGAGGTAAATCTATGGCTGCCCTTTTGTTGATTTTGCTGTAATTTTGTGTATATTTTCTGGGTTTTGCTTGGTTTCTGATTTTATGAACTGGGTAATTGGCTGATTATGTTGAAATTGATGTTGACAGAAAATATTATTTGCCAATTTCTGTTAATTTTGCAGTAATTTTTTGTTAATTGTGTGTTAATTTGTTGTAATGTTTCTGGGTTTTGCTTAGTTTTTGATTATATGAACTGGGTAGTTGGTTGACTATGTTGAAATTGATGTTGACATAGAATATTGTTTGCCCTCTTGTTTTAGATGATTTGTCTTTGATTTGTAATGGCTTAGCTTCTTAGAAATAACGGAATTAAAAGTTGACGTTAGGGGGCGAAATTTGGGGCATAGTCATACTAATATAAGAAAGTAAAGTAAAAAAAGATGGTAAATTTCATTTAAAAACTTCGTTGCTACGCCACTGTTAGCATAGCGAATAGCGATGTCGTGATTTCAGACTTGTTTATTGTGAAAGATTGAAAATTTTAGGCTTTGGTGGTTCTACTGTTGGATATTAATAGTAATACGTAGTTGTTGCATGTGAAAGTTGAGTATATTGGCCATAGATTATGTTACCTTGAAATAATAATGATCGAGGTATGTTGCAATCTTGGCATCCTAGGGTTTCTTGCATTTGTGTGTTTTACTACACTTAAGAAAATTTTCGGGGTGACTACTTTTCTTTGTAGTTCAATTGTCGGGGGAATCTTTGTTGCACTTAGGAGTGTAGGTGTACCTTTGATCAAGGTTTGGTTTTTATAGTCTTTTCATACTTGTGATCCAAAAGTATATGGTAACTAGTGTACTTGGGTTTTAGTCGTTTTACTACACTTGTCTAAGGTAATGAATATGTCTGCTGTGTCTGATGGAAGTCGTGAAGTGAATTAATAATTAATACCTTGCGTACTGTTTTGGCATCAAATCATACCTATACTAATCCCCTACCCTTTTTTGGCAATGTATCACACTTATACTGAGTTTAATCTGGAAAATACTGTTTTCAATGAACAGAGTTGATGCTAAGTTAATTCAGATAATCATTGTTGATGATTGATCACATGGAAAAGAGTGAAAAGACATCTAATTCTTCATCCAGGGAGCGTGCTGAACAGCTGTTTAAGAAGGTATTCTGTTTTCCAGTCCCGGTTGCATATGATAGTGGTAGGGATAGGATTGCCTTGGAACACGTATGGCTATATTTGCGGAAGTTTGCCTTGTTCAATGTATATATAAGACACCAGAGTGTTTAATGTGTAGATTTTAAGAAGCACCATGATTTAATGTGCTTCAAGTATTCAACTGGTACCGGTAACGGTGATTTCCAGGGTTTTGCGTGAATTTGGTAACCCAGATTTACAGTTAAACTAGACCAGCTTCATATTTATATGGCTTTTTGTCGTGTCTGCTTTAACCTTAGAATTATTACATGAACTATGTTTATATTTACTCTGTAATTTTTTTTTCTGTATGCACTAACTTTTTTCACTTTTATTAGAATGCTGAGTTGGAGAAGAAGAGACAGAAGTCGCTTCAGGCAAAGATTCCATCTGACCCTAACACTTGGAATCAGATACGTGAGAACTATGAGGCTATAATTCTTGAAGATCATGCCTTTTCTGAACAACGTGGTATTGAACTTTCCGTCTGGCAGCTTCATTACAAACGGATTGAAGAGTTTAGAGCACTCTTCAATTCTGCTCAAGCATCTGCACGATCATCTGCAGCTAATAACTTGAGAGGTTCTCGGCAACTTGATATAGTAACAAAATTACGGGTACAGTTCAAAGCTTTCCTGTCTGAGGCAGCTGGGTTCTATCATGATCTAATTCTAAAAATTAGAGCTAAATATGGTCTTCCTTTGGGGCATTTCTCCGATAATTCAGACGGTATGGTTATTCTGGGAAATGATTCCGCACAATCATCAGATGTCAAGAAAGCTGTAATATCCTGTCACCGATGCCTTATATATCTTGGCGACCTTGCACGTTACAAAGGCATGTATGGGGAGGGTGAATCAAGAGCTCGTGAATTCTCTGCAGCTTCAAGTTATTATTTGCAAGCCACGGCATTGTGGCCGTCAAATGGCAATCCCCACCATCAGGTTTATTTCTTGTTTTTCAAATATATTATGTCTGTTACATCAATATCTCTCTTGGATCTACAATTGTGGCATAATTAATCATTGACATGGGATGAGTTTTTTTTGTGTTTTTTTTTGGCGACCATTAGCTTGCAATATTGTCTACTTATCGAGGCGATGAATTAGTGGCTGTCTACCGCTATTTTAGAAGTTTGGCGATAGATGTCCCATTTCCAACGGCAAAGGATAACTTGTTTGTTGCATTTGATAAGGTAACTCTCCTGCATTTAGCCGACCACACTGTTTGAAGTTTTAAACCCCTGTGTGATTTTCCTGATTAAAAATTGACTGAAGTGGTTGTAGAGTTTAGATACAATCATGTGATGGGCTTGAGATGGCTTTAGCACTGTGAGGTCATTTGCCCGACTAAAGACTGTACTGGACCCCAATTCATTAAGCATATATTGGTCTGAACGCAATCATTGTATTAAATACGTAGTATTAACTTATACATGATGTGTTGATCCGTATAGCTTGGTTTTTCAGCTTATCATGCTGTTGTTTTCGGATATACAAATCAGCTTTCTGCATTAACTGATATTTGTTTATTGGACCGATTTTTGACAAATACTGCCTATGCTGGGGCATCAAATTGTGATTTAGTACTTATTTAATGCAATCTTTCAAGCGGTTTTCTTTTTGCATTATCAGTAAAGTCGGAAACTAATGCGGTTCTCAACTGATATCACAAGTATGCAAATTATACATGTAACGATTGTTCTTTATTTTTTCCTTTGGCCATTAATGCAGAATCGTCAGAGTTATAATCAACAACTGGAAACAAGAAAAAATAATTCGAAAGGAGAAGCCACTATTAAAGAGAAATATAAGGTTTTCTGTAATCAATTTGTTCGGCTACATGGCATTCTTTATTCTCGAACAAGGTACTAAACGTTATCTCTGTAGCCTTACAAGTGCATATTCATTTAGTTGTATTTGATATTTTATTTGTTCTCTCTTTTTCGATTTTTCCAGCCTGGAGACATTCCACGATGTTCTGTCATCAGTTACCGAAGTTCTTCATGAGCTTCTATCTTCTGGACCAGAAGAAAAGCAAAATTTTGGCGGAGATGGTACAGAGAATGAAGTTGTCATTTTGAGAATTGCTGCGACTCTCATATTCACTGTTTATAATGTGAATAAGAAGACCGAAGGTCAAACGTATGCAGAAATATTACAGCATAATGTTCTCTATGAGAATGCTTGTTCTGTAACTTTCGAGCTCATGGGTCTCATTGTCGAGAGATGCGCACAGCTTCATGATCCTTCATCTAGTTTCCTTCTACCTGGCATTCTGGTTTTCCTAGAGTGGCTAGCTTGTTGTCCTGATATTGCAACTTGCGCCATTGATCAGAAGAAAATAAGTGCTGCGAAAATGTCATTCTGGAAGCATTGCATAGCTTTATTGAACAAGCTTTTGTCTAGTAGTATTATTTCCGTTGACGATAACGGGGATGAAACTTGCTTTACTAACATGAGTAGGTATGAGGAAGGGGGAAACGACAGTCAACTTGCTTTGGGGGAGGATTTTGAGTTGAGGGGATTTTCGCCTCTTCTTCCTGCACAAAGTATCCTTGATTTTTCTAGAAAGCACTCACCTGGTGTTGGTGGCAGCAACAAGGAGAGGCGAACCCGGGTCAAAAGGATAATAGCTGCTGGCAAGGCCTTGACAAGCGTAGCTATGGTAGAGCAAAAAGCTGTCTCATTTGATTCCAATATGAAACAATTTATTATTGGAACTCAATCGCAGGTGCCTGAAAATATTCCTAGCTCTTTAATGATGCGGGAAAGTGCTCAACTAATATTCGAAGGCGAGGATGAAGATGAAGAAATTGTTTTTAAACCGGTGTTTGTTGAGAAGCCTATGGATGCCGTGGGATTGACGAACAACTCTTTTGAGGTTCCTGAGAAGGTTAAGAGCCCCCCTCCTCGTTCTGACAATATACCGCCCCAAGTTCATCCAGCAAGGGATTTGCATAATCATAACTCAACATGGTTACCTGAACCGCAATCTTCAGTTGCAGATGGCATTAAAAATTTGAGATTTGTGGAAAACGAACTCGTCCCTCCACCTAATATGAAAGGAAACTTAGTTGTCCAGAATGCAGGTCCACTTTTTCCACCGGACACTGGGATGTACTCGGAGTACAAGAGATCTCCAGATGTTTTAAGTCCATCCAATATGAATTCTACTGCATTTTTTGAAGTAAAGCCACCGCTTATCTCAACGACTTTCAAAAGTCAAGGGAGTCGTCCTGTTCGACATCTCGGACCTCCACCTGGGTTTAGCCATGTTCCTCCGAAATCTATTAACATGCCGGTATCTAATGTTAGTGGGACGACCAATGGTTCCATGATGGGTGATGATTACAGCTGGTTAGATGGGTTTCAGATGCCATCGTCGACAAGCAGTTTTAGACCAAGTTACCCTACAAATCAAGTGTCGTATGGTCATAGCGGTAGCTCAAATGGACATATTGGTTTGCCTGGTTTACCCTTTTCTGGAATGCAACCATCTGGTGGACAGTTTCAAGGGGGGAACTTGAAACCTTATTCGGAATACCAGCCTTTCGTCAATATGCATCCTATGCATGGGCAGAAGCTACCTGAACAACAACATATGATTATGCCTGGAAATCAGTTCGGATCTCAGACTGAGCATCATCAAGGGAAGCCAACTTGGACTGGCCACTACCGAGTGTGAGATACACTTATGATTATATTGAAGACATCAATGGTGAGTGTGACATTATATGATTCACGCAATAGAGTTATACTAGATGGCCTTACATGTGAGACCAACCCATTAACCCTTTAGTTAGTTGTAGAATAGATAAAGGATCTTGGTTGGTATCACAGGTAAGCTATGTAGCTATGTTGCTCGGACTCTTTCATATTACCTCGCATACCCATTTCGTATACTCGACACTCGGACGTGTGTAGGACACTTGGAAACTTCATTTTGACCAAAAACATGATTTTTTTTCCATGTAATAGACAAATCCGTCACTTGGATACACACCCGTGTCGGATACTTCTAACCGTGTCCGGGCTACATAGCCGGTAAGACCGTCTCATACAAGTCTCAATGTATGCTCTATATGGTGTATCTCAGTTTATATGGTGAAATCCCTGAGTGATCATTGATTAGTACTCCCTCCCTTCAATTCCAAACACACATTTCTCTTTTGCACGTTTGCCAATGCACAAATTGTAACTTAAATATCTTGAATTTTACATTAAAAAAATATAAAAATTTGATATTTTTATTGTACTTATAAAGGTGAATCAAACAAGATTTCACATGAATATATTTTCTCTATACATTGCTTAGAATATTGAAGGTTATCTCCAATTTGTTGAATAGTGTCAAAAAAAAGTAATGGTGGGTTTGGTTTTGAATGGAGGGAGTACTCTATAATACGGAGTATAGATATGGACTATTAGCTTATTTGTTCTGAGACTGCTGACCAACAATTACTTCATCTTGTAGGCCCGAGCTTGGTGCGGTAACCTCGTGAAGGGTGGTGTGAGGTGTTCAGCTGGGACTGGCTGCCAAACCTTGTAAGTTTTCTGCCCTATCAAGAATACAAGCATTTTGTGAGCATTTTGCTTTGTTCACTCTCCTCGTAGAATGCCCTTAAACTTGTGTCGGTTCTTGTTCTTCTGTATTTCCTCCAGGAATTTGAAGTAAAGTAACAGTCGTCACCTTTCTTATTGCCACATTAATTTTTTCATCAATTAGTCTCATTGTAGACGGGTATATCCGTCTAATGATGTAGACGGGTCAAATATGTCACCACTTTCATAATAAGACAACCCCCACCATCTCACTTGTTTGTCTTATTATGAAAGTGGTGACATATTTGACCCGTCCGTCTAAAGTGAGATTTTGTGTTTTTTCATTTGCATTAAAGAATAATGGTGAGATAATAAAAAAATGCATTCAGGGTGTGTGTGTTTTCCTTCTGCCTTCCATTAGTAAGAACGGCTTCAGTTTGGCCAAGTTTAACCCTCTGTCAAGTCTCATATAATCTCCGCTTGTGCAGGATCTGCTCGGTTACTCTCATGGGTTTAAGGAATTAACTGCCTTACTTACCCATTAGATGGTTTTGGTCTCTGGTTGGTTCCCATTCTGACCTGGGTATTTGGCGTAAAACAACTCTTTCGGTTGAAGACGGGTTTAGAAAAGGTATGTATTGGGTCGGTTATTCAATGGTAATACGTGTCGTGGTTTCTCATCGGCTGGCGAATGATCAAATCGTGATTTTGATAGTGGTCGGAATTTTCAAGAATACAATCGTCTCGTGAAAAGCTTTATCACGAAATCTTTAAATTATGGAAGATCCTGGAATTGCTTATGAATAATTGGAAGACTAAATTGTGTTTACTTGTGCTATATTTGTGTTTAAGTTAAAAAGCATGCTCCAGAAGAACCTCTACTCGTGCAGTCATGCATGCACTAAAAATTTATTCTCTGTTTTTTGGTGAAACTTTTGAATGATTTTTGTTATTCTACTGGTTTGTTTGATTGTTGAATCATTTTCGATTTTCCGCCGTCATGGAAAGACTTTATTGTTGAATCATACTCCGAGTGAATTTTATTGATTTAAATCATACTCCCAGTGAATTTTATTGATTTATGTTTTATTTGTGAACTCTTGCAAGTTGATTTAGGAGCTAAGAAATATAAGCATATCGAGTTAAAAAAAAATTAATTTCTTGTGATTATTTCAAAATAATCCAAGTTTTGGTCTAACAATATTAATTCACAACTATTCTTTGTTGTATGAGTAAAAATGTTCAAAATAAAAAAAAAACTTTATCTTAATACTCAAAAACTATACCATCTGATGTATTACATAAGATGTATAATCCACTTACTGTGTTTACTCTATTAATACTTATTAGTGTCCCCCTTAATTTTTGTTTTGTCAATTTTGTCCATTAAGAATAATAAACGTTTTTGAGCTAAATGGGCCGGAATACAAGGTCTGGAAGTTCGCTTCGCCAGTACTCTCTACTGAAATGACATGGTTTCAAAACGACATTTATACAGATCTGCCAAAAATGACCCAACCCGAATAATCCGATCTGGACCCGAATTGAGGACGCAAATTTGACCCGAAATCAGAATTGATCCGACCTTATTCAACCTGACAAAAATGTTTATAATTGCAAACTAACTATTATATACCCAAAGAACTTGAAAAACAACCCGCCCAAAATGACTCTCCCCGACCCAAGTTCTTGCAGACCCGAACAACCCAAATTCGAATTAACCCGACTCGAGCCACACCCGATTGAGCCGTTTGCCGGGTCTACATTAGATGCCTTAGAGTATTACGTTTTTGTTCCCTACCCTGAAATCTCTAAAGCCGTATATTACGCTTCAATTTGAGTCGTCGAAAGGATGTATCAGGTCATGTTTCTTTTTCTACCGTTTTTTACCACGTATGTGGAGTCATTTCATGAGTTACCCTATTAGATCCGATTTCCCCCCGAGACTAGTTAATCGCGTGCCGGCACCTCAAATATACTCTGTTGCACCTCAAGATTTGTGTTGTCGCTTTATCTTAGCCGAGAACAGTCCTTGTGATTTACAGACCTTTTTTTGGGACCATGGAATCCCAAAAACCGTGTATTATACACTTCAATTTGAGTCATTCAAAAGGCCGCATCAGGCCATGTTTTTTTTCTCCCGACTTTCTTTTACCACGTGTCCGGGATCGCACATTGGCACCATGAATGTCCTTTGTTGCACCTTGAAATTTGTGTGACCGCTTTATATTATTCGAGGAACCGTCTGAGTAATTTACGGTTTTTCGGGATTCCGGGGTCCCGGAACAAAATTCTCCGGAAATCACATAGAAAGTTCCTCGGGTCAGATAAAGCGGCCACGCAAAGTTTGAGCACCAACGGAAGACATTTGGGGGTGCCGGTGTGCCACAAAGCAGCATTCGCCGAAACTCGGATTATTGTGAAAAATGTGTTAAAGCTCGTAATTTGAGTCTGAAATCGAACAAGTTGATTCCTGAAATGAGCTCGGACGCGTGATTGAAAAACAGGGAGAAAAAAAAAACAGGGTCCGGTACGACCTTTCGAACGGCTGAAATTGAAATGTATAATACACGGTTTTCCGGGATTCCGGGGTCTCGGAACAAAATTCTTTGGAAATCACATAAAGGTTCCTCGGGTCAGATAAAGCGACCGCACAAAGATTAAGCACCAACGTAAAAAATTTGGGGGTGTGCCTGTGTGGCACAAACCAGCATTCGCCGAAACTCGGATTATCGTGAAAAATGTGTTAAAACTCGTTATTTGAGGCTGAAATCGAACAGGTTGATTCCTGAAATCGAACAGGTTGATTCCTGAAATGTGCTCGGACGCGTGATCGAAAAACAGGAAGAAAAAGAAACAGGGTCCGTTACGACCTTCCGAACGGCTGAAATTGTAGTGTATAATACACGGTTTTTCGGGATTCCGGGGTCCCGGAACAAATTCTCCGGAAATAACATAGAAAGTTCCTCGGTTAAGATAAAGCGGCCACGCAAAGTTTGAGATCCAACGCAAGAAATTTGGGGGTGCCGGTGTGGCACAAACCAGCATTCGCCGAAACTCGGATTATCGTGAAAAATGTGTTAAAGCTCGTTATTTGAGGCTGAAATCGAACAGGTTGATTCCTGAAATAAGCTCGGACGCGTGATTGAAAAACAGGGAGAAAAAGAAACAGGGTCCTGATGCGACCTTCCGAACGGCAAATTGAAATTGAGCGTATAATACACGGTGTTTGGGATTAGGGTCCCGAACAAAATTCTCCGGAAAACACATAGAAAGTTCCTCAGGTCAGGTAAAGCGGCCACGCAAAGTTTGAGCACCAACGGAAGACATTTGGGGGTGCCGGTATGCCACAAACCAGCATTCGCCGAAACTCGGATTATCGTGAAAAATGTGTTAAAACTCGTTATTTGAGGCTGAAATCGAACAGGTTGATTCCTGAAAATGAACAGGTTGATTCCTGAAATGAGCTCGGACGCGTGATTCAAAAACAGGGAGAAAAAGAAACAGAGTCCGGTACGACCTTCCGAACGGCTGAAATTGAAGTGTATAATACACGGTTTTTCGGGATTCCGGGTTCCCGGAACAAAATTCTCCGGAAATCACATAGAAAATTCCTCGGGCCAGATAAAGCGCCCACGCAAAGTTTAAGAACCAACGGAAGACATTTGGGGGTGCCGGTGTGCCACAAATCAGCATTCGCCGAAACTCGGATTATCGTGAAAAATGTGTTAAAGCTCGTTATTTGAGGCTGAAATCGAACAGATTGATTCCTGAAATCGAACAGGTTGATTCCAGAAATGAGATCGGATGCGTGATTGAAAAACAGGGAGAAAAAGAAATAGGGTCCGGTACGACCTTCCGAACGGCTAAAATTGAAGTGTATATAATACACGGTTTTTCGGGATTCTGGAGTCCCAGAACAAAATCCTCCGGAAATCACTTAGAAAGTTCCTCGGGTCAGATAAAGCGGCCACGCATAGTTTGAGCACCAACAGAAGATATTTGGGGCTGCCGGTGTGCCACAAACCAGCTTTCGCCGAAACTCGGATTATTGTGAAAAATGTGTTAAATCTCGTAAGTTGAGGCTGAAATCGAACAGGTTGATTCCTGAAATGAGCTCGGATGCGTGATTGAAAAACAGGGAGATAAAGAAACAGGGTCCAGCACGACCTTCCGAACGGCTGAAATTGAAATGTATAATACACGGTTTTTCGGGATTCCGGGGTCCCGGACCAAAATTCTCCGGAAATCACATGGAAAGTTTCTCGGGTCAGATACAGCGACCACGCAAAGTTTGAGCACCAACGGAATACATTTGGGGGTGCCGATGTGTCACAAACTAGCATTCGCCGAAACTCGGATTATCGTGAAAAATGTGTTAAAGATCGTTATTTGAGGCTGAAATCGAACAGGTTGATTCCTGAAATGAGCTCGGACGCGTGATTGAAAAACAGGTAGAAAAAGAAACAGGGTCCGATACGACCTTCTGAACGGCTGAAATTGAAGTGTATAATACACGGTTTTTCGGGATTCCGGGGTCCCGGAACAAAATTCTCCGGAAATCACATAGAAAGTTCCTCGGGTCAGATAAAGCGGCCACGCAAAGTTTGAGCACCAACGGAATACATTTGCGGGTGCCAGTGTGCCACAAACCAGCATTCGCCGAAACTCGAATTATTGTGAAAAATGTGTTAAAGCTCGTAATTTGAGGCTGAAATCGAACAAGTTTATTCCATAAATCGAACAGGTTGATTCCTGAAATGAGCTCGGACGCATTATTGAAAAACAGGGAGAAAAAAAACAGGGTCCAGTACGACCTTCCGAACGGCTGAAATTGAAGTGTATAATACACGGTTTTCCGGGATTCCAGGGTCCCGGAACAAAATTCTCCGGAAATCACATAGAAAGTTCCTCGGGTCAGATAAAGCGACCACGCAAGGTTTAAGCACCAACGAAAGACATTTGGGGGTGCCGGTGTGGCACAAACCAGCATTTGCCGAAACTCGGATTATCGTGAAAAATGTGTTAAAGCTCGTTATTTGAGGCTCCAATCGAACAGGTTGATTCCTGCAATCGAACAGGTTGATTCCTGAAATGAGCTCGGACGCGTGATTGAAAAACAGGGAGAAAAAAACAGAGTCCGGTACGACCTTCCGAACGGCTGAAATTGAAGTGTATAATACACGGTTTTTCGTGATTCCGGTTTCCCGGAACAAAATTTTCCGGAAATCACATAGAAAATTCCTCGAGTCAGATAAAGCGGCCACGCAAAGTTTGAGCATCAACGGAACACATTTGGAGGTGCCGGTGAGCCACAAACAAGCATTCGCCGAAACTCGGATTATCGTGAAAAATGTGTTAAAGCTCGTTATTTGAGGCTGAAATCGAACAGATTGATTCCTGAAATGAGCTCGGACGCGTGATTGAAAAACAAGGAGAAAAAGAAACAGGGTCCGGTACGACCTTCCGAACGGCTGAAATTGGAGTATATATTATACGGTCTTTCGGGATTCCGGGGTTCCAAAACAAAATTCTCCGGAAATCACATAGAAAGTTTCTCGGGTCAGATAAAGCGGCCACGCAAAGTTTGACCACCAACGGAAGATATTTGGGGGTGCCAGTGTGCCACAAACCAGCATTCGACGAAACTCGGATTATCGTGAAAAATGTGTTAAAGTTCGTTATTTGAGGCTGAAATTGAACAGGTTGATTCCTGAAATGAGCTCGGACGCGTGATTGAAAAACATGGCGAAAAAGAAACAAGGTCTGGTACGGCCTTCCGAACGGCTGAAATTGAAGTGTATAATACACGGTTTTTCGGAATTCCGGGGTCCCGGAACAAAATTCTCCGGAAATCACATAGAAAGTTTCTCGGGTCAGATAAAGCGGCCACGCAAAGTTTAAGCACCAACGGAAGACATTTGGGGGTGTCGGTGTGGCACAAACCAGCATTTGCCGAAACTCGGATTATCGTGAAAAATGTGTTAAAGCTCGTTATTTGAGGCTCCAATCGAACAGGTTGATTCCTGAAATCGAACAGGTTGATTCCTGAAATGAGCTCGGACGCGTGATTGAAAAACAGGGTCCGGTACGACATTCCGAACGGCTAAAAATTGAAGTGTATAATACACGGTTTTTCGGGATTTCGGGGTCCCGGAACAAAATCCTCCGGAAATCACTTAGAAAGTTCCTCGGGTCAGATAAAGCGGCTACGCAAAGTTTGAGCACTTACGGAAGACATTTGGGGGTGCCGGTGTGCCACAAACCAGCATTCGCCGAAACTCGGATTATCGTGAAAAATGTGTTAAAGCTCGTTATTTGAGGCTGAAATCGAACAGCTTGATTCCTGAAATGAGCTCGGACGCGTGATTGAAAAACAGGGAGAAAAAGAAACAGGGTCCGGTACGACCTTCCGAACGGCTGAAATTGAAGTGTATAAATACACGGTTTTTCGGGATTCCGGAACAAAATTTTCCGGAAATCACATAGAAAGTTACTCGGGTCACATAAAGCGGCCACGCGAAGTTTGATCACCAACGGAAGACATTTGGCGGTGCCGGTGTGCCACAAACCAGCATTCGCCGAAACTCGGATTATCGTGAAAAATGTGTTAAATCTCGTTATTTGAGGCTGAAATCGAACAGGTTGATTCCTGAAATCAAAAAGGTTGATTCCAGTAATGAGTTGGGACGCGTGATTGAAAAACAGGGCGAAAAAGAAACAGGGTCCGGTACGACCTTCCGAACGGCTGAAATTGAAGTGTATAATACACGGTTTTTCGGGATTCCGGGGTACCGGAACAAAATTCTCCGTAAATCACATAGAAAGTTACTCGGGTCAGATAAAGCGGCCACGCAATGTTTGAGCACCAACGGAAGACATTTGGGGGTGCCGGTGTGCCACAAACCAAAATTCGCCGAAACTCGGATTATCGTGAAAAATATGTTAAAGCTCGTTATTTGAGGCTGAAATCGAACAGGTTGATTCCTGAAATGAGCACGGACGCTTGATTGAAAAATAGGGAGAAAAAGAAACAGGATCCAAGATTTACCTTCCGAACGGCTCAAAATTGAAGTGTATAAATACACGGTTTTTCGGGATTCCGGTCCTGGAACAAAATTTTCCGAAATCACATAGAAAGTTACTCGGGTCAGATAAAGCGGCCACGCAAAGTTTGACCCCCAACGGAAGATATTTGGGGGTGCCGGTGTGCCACAAACCCGCATTCGCCGAAACTCGGATTATCGTGAAAAATGTGTTAAAGCTCGTTATTTAAGGCTGAAATCGAACAGGTTGATTCCTAAAATAAGCTCGAACGCGTGATTGAAAAACAGGGAGAAAAAGAAACAAGGTCCGGTACGACCTTCCGAACGGCTGAAATTGAAGTGTATAATACACGGTTTTACGGGATTCTGGAACAAAATTTTCCGGAAATCACATATAAAGTTCCTCGGGTCAGATAAAGCGGCCACGCAAAGTTTGATCACCAACGGAAGACATTTGGGAGTGCCGGTGTGCCACAAACCAGCATTCGCCGAAACTCGGATTATCGTGAAAAATGTGTTAAATCTCGTTATTTGAGGCTGAAATCGAACAGGTTGATTCCTGAAATCAAAAAGGTTGATTCCAGAAATGAGCTGGGACGCGTGATTGAAAAACAGGGCGAAAAAGAAACAGGGTCCGGTACGACCTTCCGAACGGCTGAAATTGAAGTGTATAATACACGGTTTTTCGGGATTCCGGGGTCCCGGAGCAAAATTCTCCGTAAATCACATAGAAAGTTCATCGGGTCAGATAAAGCGGCCACGCAATGTTTGAGCACCAACGGAAGACATTTGGGGGTGCCGGTGTGCCACAAACCAGCATTCGCCGAAACTCGGATTATCGTGAAAAATATGTTAAAGCTCGTTATTTGAGGCTGAAATCGAACAGGTTGATTTCTGAAATGAGCACGGACGCGTGATTGAAAAATAGGGAGAAAAAGAAACAGGATCCGGTACGACCTTCCGAACGGCTGAAATTGAAGTGTATAAATACACGGTTTTTCGGGATTCCGGGGTCCCGGAACAAAATTTTCCGGAAATCACATAGAAAGTTACTCGGGTCAGATAAAGCGGCCACGCAAAGTTTGACCACCAACGGAAGATATTTGGGGGTGCCGGTGTGCCACAAACCAGGATTCGCCGAAACTCGGATTATCGTGAAAAATATGTTAAAGCTCGTTATTTGAGGCTGAAATCGAACAGGTTGATTCCTGAAATGAGCACGGACGCTTGATTGAAAAATAGGGAGAAAAAGAAACAGGATCCGGTACGACCTTCCGAACGGCTGAAATTGAAGTGTATAAATACACGGTTTTTCGGGATTCCGGGGTCCCGGAACAAAATTTTCCGGAAATCACATAGAAAGTTACTCGGGTCAGATAAAGCGGCCACGCAAAGTTTGAGCCCCAACGGAAGACATTTGGGGTGCCGGTGTGCCACAAACCAGCATTCGCCGAAACTCGGATTATCGTGAAAAATGTGTTAAAGCTCGTTATTTAAGGCAAATCGAACAAAGTTGATTCCTAAAATGAGCTCGAACGCGTGATTGAAAAACAGGGAGAAAAAGAAACAAGGTCCGGTACGACCTTCCGAACGGCTGAAATTGAAGTGTATAATACACGGTTTTTCGGGATTCCGGGGTCCCGGAACAAAATTTTCCGGAAATCACATAGAAAGTTCCTCGGGTCAGATAAAGCGGCCACGCAAAGTTTGACCACCAACGGAAGATATTTGGGAGTACCGGTGTGCCACAAACCAGCATTCGCCGAAACTCGGATTATCGTGAAAAATGTGTTAAATCTCGTTATTTGAGGTTGAAATCGAACAGGTTGATTCCTGAAATAAAAAAGGTTGATTCCAGAAATGAGCTGGGACGCGTGATTGAAAAACAGGGCGAAAAAGAAACAGGGTCCGGTATGACCTTCCGAACGACTGAAATTGAAGTGTATAATACACGGTTTTTCGGGATTCCAGGGTCCCGAAGCAAAATTCTCCGTAAATCACATAGAAATTTCCTCGGGTCAGATAAAGCGGCCACGCAATGTTTGAGCACCAACGGAAGACATTTGGGGGTGCCGATGTGCCACAAACCAGCATTCGCCGAAACTCGGATTATCGTGAAAAATATGTTAAAGCTCGTTATTTGAGGTCAAATCGAAATCGAACAGTTGATTCTGAAATGAGCACGGACGCGTGATTGAAAAATAGGGCGAAAAAGAAACAGGATCCGGTACGACCTTCCGAACGGCTGAAATTGAAGTGTATAAATACACGGTTTTTCGGGATTCCGGGGTCCCGGAACAAAATTTTCCGGAAATCACATAGAAAGTTACTCGGGTCAGATAAAGCGGCCACGCAAAGTTTGACCACCAACGGAAGATATTTGGGGGTGCCGTGTGCCAAAAACCAAAGATTCGCCGAAACTCGGATTATCGTGAAAAATATGTTAAAGCTCGTTATTTGAGGTCAAATCGAACAGTTGATTCCCGAAATGATCTCGGACGCGTGATTGAAAAACAGGAGAAAAAGAAACAAGGTCCGTGACCTTCCGAACGGTCAAATTGAAGTGTATAAATACACGGTTTTTCTGACCGGTCCCTAACAAAATTCTCCGGAAATCACATAGAAAGATCCTTGGGTCAGATAAAGCGGCCACGTAAAGTTTGACCACCAACGGAAGATATTTGGGGGTGCCGGTGTGCCACAAACCAGGATTCGCCGAAACTCGGATTATCGTGAAAAATATGTTAAAGCTCGTTATTTGAGGCTGAAATCGAACAGGTTGATTCCTGAAATGAGCACGGACGCTTGATTGAAAAATAGGGAGAAAAAGAAACAGGATCCGGTACGACCTTCCGAACGGCTGAAATTGAAGTGTATAAATACACGGTTTTTCGGGATTCCGGGGTCCCGGAACAAAATTTTCCGGAAATCACATAGAAAGTTACTCGGGTCAGATAAAGCGGCCACGCAAAGTTTGACCCCCAACGGAAGATATTTGGGGGTGCCGGTGTGCCACAAACCCGCATTCGCCGAAACTCGGATTATCGTGAAAAATGTGTTAAAGCTCGTTATTTAAGGCTGAAATCGAACAGGTTGATTCCTAAAATGAGCTCGAACGCGTGATTGAAAAACAGGGAGAAAAAGAAACAAGGTCCGGTACGACCTTCCGAACGGCTGAAATTGAAGTGTATAATACACGGTTTTTCGGGATTCCGGGGTCCCGGAACAAAATTTTCCGGAAATCACATAGAAAGTTCCTCGGGTCAGATAAAGCGGCCACGCAAAGTTTGGCCACCAACGGAAGATATTTGGGAGTGCCGGTGTGCCACAAACCAGCATTCGCCGAAACTCGGATTATCGTGAAAAATGTGTTAAATCTCGTTATTTGAGGCTGAAATCGAACAGGTTGATTCCTGAAATAAAAAAGGTTGATTCCAGAAATGAGCTGGGACGCGTGATTGAAAAACAGGCGAAAAAAGAAACAGGGGTCCTGATTTACGACCTTCCGAACGGCTGAAATTGAAGTGTATAATACACGGTTTTTCGGGATTCCGGGGTCCCGGAGCAAAATTCTCCGTAAATCACATAGAAAGTTCCTCGGGTCAGATAAAGCGGCCACGCAATGTTTGAGCACCAACGGAAGACATTTGGGGGTGCCGATGTGCCACAAACCAGCATTCGCCGAAACTCGGATTATCGTGAAAAATATGTTAAAGTTCGTTATTTGAGGCTGAAATCGAACAGGTTGATTCCTGAAATGAGCACGGACGCGTGATTGAAAAATAGGGAGAAAAAGAAACAGGATCCGGTACGACCTTCCGAACGGCTGAAATTGAAGTGTATAAATACACGGTTTTTCGGGATTCCCGGTCCCTAACAAAATTTTCCTAAATCACATAGAAAGTTACTCGGGTCAGATAAAACGGCCACGCAAAGTTTGACCACCAACGGAAGATATTTGGGGGTGCCGGTGTGCCACAAACCAGCATTCGCCGAAACTCGGATTATCGTGAAAAATATGTTAAAGCTCGTTATTTGAGGCTGAAATCGAACAGGTTGATTCCTGAAATGAGCTCGGACGCGTGATTGAAAAACAGGGAGAAAAAGAAACAAGGTCCGATACGACCTTCCGAACGGCTGAAATTGAAGTGTATAAATACACGGTTTTTCGGAATTCCGGGGTCCCGGAACAAAATTCTCCGGAAATCACATAGAAAGATCCTTGGGTCAGATAAAGCGGCCACGTAAAGTTTGACCACCAACGGAAGATATTTGGGGGTGCCGGTGTGCCACAAACCAGGATTCGCCGAAACTCGGATTATCGTGAAAAATATGTTAAAGCTCGTTATTTGAGGCTGAAATCGAACAGGTTGATTCCTGAAAGAAAAATAGGGAGAAAAAGAAACAGGATCCGGTACGACCTTCCGAACGGCTGAAATTGAAGTATATAAATACACGGTTTTTCGGGATTCCGGGGTCCCGGAACAAAATTTTCCGGAAATCACATAGAAAGTTACTCGGGTCAGATAAAGCGGCCACGCAAAGTTTGACCACCAACGGAAGATATTTGGGGGGTGCCGGTGTGCCACAAACCAGCATTCGCCGAAACTCGGATTATCGTGAAAAATATGTTAAAGCTCGTTATTTGAGGCTGAAATCGAACAGGTTGATTCCTGAAATGAGCTCGGACGCGTGATTGAAAAACAGGAGAAAAAGAAACAAGGTCCGTACGACCTTCCTCGAACGGCAAATTGAAGTGTATAAATACACGGTTTTTCGGGATTCCGTGGTCCCGGAACAAAATTCTCCGGAAATCACATAGAAAGATCCTTGGGTCAGATAAAGCGGCCACGCAAAGTTTGACCACCAACGGAAGATATTTGGGGGTGCCGGTGTGCCACAAACCAGGATTCGCCGAAACTCGGATTATCGTGAAAAATATGTTAAAGCTCGTTATTTGAGGCTGAAATCGAACAGGTTGATTCCTGAAATGAGCACGGACGCGTGATTGAAAAATAGGGAGAAAAAGAAACAGGATCCGGTACGACCTTCCGAACGGCTGAAATTGAAGTGTATAATACACGGTTTTTCGGGATTCCGGGGTCCCGGAACAAAATTTTCCGGAAATCACATAGAAAGTTACTCGGGTCAGATAAAGCGGCCACGCAAAGTTTGACCACCAACGGAAGATATTTGGGGGTGCCGGTGTGCCACAAACCAGGATTCGCCGAAACTCGGATTATCGTGAAAAATATGTTAAAGCTCGTTATTTGAGGCTGAAATCGAACAGGTTGATTCCTGAAATGAGCTCGGACGCGTGATTGAAAAACAGGGAGAAAAAGAAACAAGGTCCGGTACGACCTTCCGAACGGCTGAAATTGAAATGTATAATACACGGTTTCTCGGGATTCTGGGGTCCCGGAACAAAATTCTCCGGAAATCACATAGAAAGTTCCTCGGGTCAGATAAAACGGCCACGCAAAGTTTGAGCACCAACGGAAGACATTTGGGGGTGCCGGTGAGCCGCAAACCAGCATTCGCCAAAACTCGGATTATCGTGAAAAATGTGTTAAAGCTCGTTATTTGAGGCTGAAATCGGACAGGTTGATTCCTGAAATCGAACAGGTTGATTCCTGAAATGAGCTCGGACCCGTGATTGAAAAATAGGGAGAAAAAGAAACAGGATTCGGTACGACCTTCCGAACGGCTAATATTGAAGTGTATAATACACGGTTTTTCGGGATTCCGGGGTCCCGTAACAAAATTCTACGGAAATTACATAGAATGTTCCTCGGGTCAGATAAAGAGTCCACGCCAAGTTTGAGCACCAACGGAAGACATTTGGGGGTGCTGGTGTGCCACAAACCAGCATTCGCCGATACTCGGATTATCGTGAAAAATGTGTTAAAGCTCGTTATTTGAGGCTGAAATCGAACAGGTTGATTTCTGAAATCGAACAGGTTGATTCCTGAAATGAGCTCGGACGTGTGATTGAAAAACAGGGAGAAAAAGAAACAGGGTCCGGTACGACCTTACGAACGGCTGAAATTGAAGTGTATAATACACGATTTTTAGGGATTCCGGGGTCCCGGAGCAAAATTCTCCGGAAATCACATAGAAAGTTCCTCGAGTCAGATAAAGCGGCCACGCAAAGTTTGAGCACCAACGGAAGACATTTAGGGGTGCCGGTGAGCCACAAACAAGTATTCGCCGAAACTCGGATTATTGTGAAAAATGTGTTAAAGCTCGTTATTTGAGGCTGATATCGAACAACTTGATTCCTGAAATGAGCTCGGACGCGTGATTGAAAAACAGGGAGAAAAAGAAACAAGGTCCGGTACGACCTTTCGAATGGCTGAAATTGAAGTGTATATTATACGGTCTTTCGGGATTCCGGGGTCCCGGAACAAAATTCTCCGGAAATCACATAAAAAGTTCCTCGGGTCAGATAAAGCGGCCACGCAAAGTTTGATCACCAACGGAAGATATTTGGGGGTGCCGGTGTGCCACAAACCAGCATTCGCCGAAACTCGGATTATCGTGAAAAATGTGTTAAAGCTCGTTATTTGAGGTTGAAATCGAACAGGTTGATTCCTGAAATGAGTTCGGACGCGTGATTGAAAAACAGGTTGAAAAAGAAACAAGATCCGGTACGACCTTCCGAACGGCTGAAGTTGATGTGTATAATACACGGTTTTTCGGGATACCGGGGTCAAATTTTCCGGAAATCACATAGAAAGTTCCTCGGGTCAGATAAAGCGGCCCCGCAAAGTTTGATCACCAACGGAAGACATTTGGGGGTGCCGGTGTGTCACAAACCAGCATTCGCCGAAACTCGGATTATCGTGAAAAATGTGTTAAAGCTCGTTATTTGAGGCTGAAATCGAACAACATGATTCCTGAAATCAAAAAGGTTGATTCCAGAAATGAGATCAGACGCGTGATTGAAAAACAGGGAGAAAAAGAAACAGGGTCCGGTACGACCTTCCGAACGGCTAATATTGAAATGTATAATACACGGTTTTTCGGGATTTCGGGGTCCCGTAACAAAATTCTCCGGAAATCACATAGAAAGTTCCTCGGGTCAGATAAAACGGCCACACAAAGTTTGAGCACCAACGGAAGACATTTGGGGGTGCCGGTGAGCCGCAAACCAGCATTCGCCAAAACTCGGATTATCGAGAAAAATGTGTTAAAGCTCGTTATTTGAGGCTGAAATCGGACAGGTTGATTCCTGAAATCGAACAGGTTGATTCCTGAAATGAGCTCGGACCCGTGATTGAAAAATAGGGAGAAAAAGAAACAGGATCCAGTACGACCTTCCGAACGGCTAATATTGAAGTGTATAATACACGGTTTTTCGGGATTCCGGGGTCCCGTAACAAAATTCTACGGAAATTACATAGAATGTTCCTCGGGTCAGATAAAGAGTCCACGCCATGTTTGAGCACCAACGGAAGACATTTGGGGGTGCCGGTGTGCCACAAACCAGCATTCGCCGAAACTCGGATTATCGTGAAAAATGTGTTAAAGCTCGTTATTTGTGGCTGAAATCGAACAGGTTGATTTCTTGAAATGAGCTCGGACCCGTGATTGAAAAACAGGGAGAAAAAGAAAAAGGGTCCGGTACGACCTTACGAACGGCTGAAATTGAAATGTATAATACACGGTTTTTCGGGATTCCGGAACAAAATTTTCCGGAAATCACATAGAAAGTTCCTCGGGTCAGATAAAGCGGCCACGCAAAGTTTGATCACCAACGGAAGAAATTTGGGGGTGCCGGTGTGTCACAAACCAAAGATTCGCGAAACTCGGATTATCGTGAAAAATGTGTTAAAGCTCGTTATTTGAGGCTGAAATCGAACAGGTTGATTCCTGAAATCAAAAAGGTTGATTCCACAAATGAGCTCGGACGCGTAATTGAAAAACAGGGAGAAAAAGAAACAGGGTACGGTACGACCTTCCGAACGGCTGAAATTGAAGTGTATAATACATGGTTTTTCGGGATTCCGGGGTCCCGGAACAAAATTCTCCGTAAATCACATAGAAAGTTCCTCTGGTCAGATAAAACGGCCACGCAATGTTTGAGCACCAACGGAAGACATTTGGGGGTGCCGGTGTGCCACAAACCAGCATTCGCCGAAACTCGGATTATCGTGAAAAATGTGTTAAATCTCGTTATTTGAGGCTGAAATCGAACAGGTTGATTCCTGAAATCGAACAGGTTGATTCCTGAAGTGAGCTCGGACGTGTGATTGAAAAACAGGGAGAAAAAGAAACAGGGTCCGGTACGCCCTTCCGAACGGCTGAAATTGAAGTGTATAATACACGGTTTTTCGGGATTCCGGGGTCCTGGAATAAAATTCTTCTGAAATCACATAGAAAGTTCCTTGGGTCAGATAAAGTGGCCACGCAAAGTTTGAGCACCAACGGAAGACATTTGGGGGTGTCGGTGTGCCACAAAGCAGCATTCGCCGAAAATCGGATTATCGTGAAAAATGTGTTAAAGGTCGTTATTTGTGGCTGATATCGAACAGTTGATTCCTGAAATGAGCTCGGACGCGTGATTGAAAAACAGGGAGAAAAAGAAACAGGGTCCGGCACGACCTTCCGAACGGCTGAAATTGAAGTGTATAATACACGGTTTTTGGGGATTCCGGGGTACCGGAACAAAATTCTCCGGAAATCACATAGAAAGTTCCTCGGGTCAGATAAAGCGGCCACGCAAAGTTTGAGCACCAACGGAAGACATTTAGGGGTGCCGATGTGTCAAAAACTAGCATTCGCCGAAACTCGGATTATCGTGAAAAATATGTTAAACCTCGTTATTTGAGGCTGAAATCGAACAGGTTGATTTCTGAAATCGAACAGGTTGATTCCTGAAATGAGCTCAGACGCGTGATTAAAAAACAGGGAGAAAAAAAACAGGGTCCGGTACAACCTTCCCAACGGCTGAAATTATAGTGTATAATATACGGTTTTTGGGGATTCCGGGGTCCCGGAACAAAATTTTTCGCAAATCACATAGAAAGTTCCTCGGGTCAGATAAAGCGGCCACGCAAAGTTTGAGCACCAACGGAAGACATTTGCGGGTGCCGGTGTGCCACAAACCAGCATTCGCCGAATCTCGGATTATCGTGAAAAATGTGTTAAAGCTCGTTATTTGAGGCTGAAATCAAACAGGTTGATTCCTGAAATGACCTCGGATGCGTGATTGAAAAACATGGGGATAAAGAAACAGGGTCCGGTACGACCTTCCGAACGGCTGAAATTGAAGTGTATAATACACGGTTTTTCAGGATTCCGGAACAAAATTCTCCGGAAATCACATAGAAAGTTCCTCGGGTCAGATAAAGCGGCCACGCAAAGTTTGAGCACCAACGGAAGACATTTGCGGGTGCCGGTATGCCACAAACCAGCATTCGCCGAAACTCGGATTATCGTGAAAAATGTGTTAAAACTCGTTATTTGAGGCTGAAATCGAACAGGTTGACTCCTGAAATCGAACAGGTTGATTCCTGAAATGAGCTCGGACGCATGATTGAAAAACAGGGAGAAAAAGAAACAAGGTCCGGTACGACATTCCGAACGGCTGAAATTAAAGTGTATAATACACGGTTTTTGGGGATTCCGGGGTCCCGTAACAAAATTCTACGGAAATTACATAGAATGTTCCTCGGGTCAGATAAAGAGTCCACGCCATGTTTGAGCACCAACGGAAGACATTTGGGGGTGCCGGTGTGCCACAAACCAGCATTCGCCGAAACTCGGATTATCGTGAAAAATGTGTTAAAGCTCGTTATTTGTGGCTGAAATCGAACAGGTTGATTTCTTGAAATGAGCTCGGACCCGTGATTGAAAAACAGGGAGAAAAAGAAAAAGGGTCCGGTACGACCTTACGAACGGCTGAAATTGAAATGTATAATACACGGTTTTTCGGGATTCCGGAACAAAATTTTCCGGAAATCACATAGAAAGTTCCTCGGGTCAGATAAAGCGGCCACGCAAAGTTTGATCACCAACGGAAGAAATTTGGGGGTGCCGGTGTGTCACAAACCAGCATTCGCCGAAACTCGGATTATCGTGAAAAATGTGTTAAAGCTCGTTATTTGAGGCTGAAATCGAACAGGTTGATTCCTGAAATCAAAAAGGTTGATTCCACAAATGAGCTCGGACGCGTAATTGAAAAACAGGGAGAAAAAGAAACAGGGTACGGTACGACCTTCCGAACGGCTGAAATTGAAGTGTATAATACATGGTTTTTCGGGATTCCGGGGTCCCGGAACAAAATTCTCCGTAAATCACATAGAAAGTTCCTCGGGTCGAGATAAACGGCCACGCAATGTTTGAGCACCAACGGAAGACATTTGGGGTGCCGGTGTGCCAAAACCAAAGATTCGCCGAAAATCGGATTATCGTGAAAAATGTGTTAAATCTCGTTATTTGAGGCTGAAATCGAACAGGTTGATTCCTGAAATCGAACAGGTTGATTCCTGAAGTGAGCTCGGACGTGTGATTGAAAAACAGGGAGAAAAAGAAACAGGGTCCGGTACGCCCTTCCGAACGGCTGAAATTGAAGTGTATAATACACGGTTTTTCGGGATTCCGGGGTCCTGGAATAAAATTCTTCTGAAATCACATAGAAAGTTCCTTGGGTCAGATAAAGTGGCCACGCAAAGTTTGAGCACCAACGGAAGACATTTGGGGGTGTCGGTGTGCCACAAAGCGAAAGATTCGCCGAAAAATCGGATTATCGTGAAAAATGTGTTAAAGGTCGTTATTTGTGGCGATATCGAGCAGTTGATTCCTGAAATGAGCTCGGACGCGTGATTGAAAAACAGGAGAAAAAGAAACAGGTCCGGTACGACCTTCCGAACGGCTGAAATTGAAGTGTATAATACACGGTTTTGGGGATTAAGTACCGGAACAAAATTCTCCGGAAATCACATAGAAAGTTCCTCGGGTCAGATAAAGCGGCCACGCAAAGTTTGAGCACCAACGGAAGACATTTAGGGGTGCCGATGTGTCAAAAACTAGCATTCGCCGAAACTCGGATTATCGTGAAAAATATGTTAAACCTCGTTATTTGAGGCTGAAATCGAACAGGTTGATTTCTGAAATCGAACAGGTTGATTCCTGAAATGAGCTCAGACGCGTGATTAAAAAACAGGGAGAAAAAAAACAGGGTCCGGTACAACCTTCCCAACGGCTGAAATTATAGTGTATAATATACGGTTTTTGGGGATTCCGGGGTCCCGGAACAAAATTTTTCGCAAATCACATAGAAAGTTCCTCGGGTCAGATAAAGCGGCCACGCAAAGTTTGAGCACCAACGGAAGACATTTGCGGGTGCCGGTGTGCCACAAACCAAAGATTCGCGAATCTCGGATTATCGTGAAAAATGTGTTAAAGCTCGTTATTTGAGGCTGAAATCAAACAGGTTGATTCCTGAAATGACCTCGGATGCGTGATTGAAAAACAGGGGATAAAGAAACAGGTCCGTTTACGACCTTCCGAACGGCTTTGAAATTGAAGTGTATAATACACGGTTTTGAGGATTCCTAACAAAATTCTCCAGAAATCACATAGAAAGTTCCTCGGTCAGATAAAGCGGCCACGCAAAGTTTGAGCACCAACGGAAGACATTTGCGGGTGCCGGTATGCCTGAAACCAAAGATTCGCCGAAACTCGGATTATCGTGAAAAATGTGTTAAAACTCGTTATTTGAGGCTGAAATCGAACAGGTTGACTCCTGAAATCGAACAGGTTGATTCCTGAAATGAGCTCGGACGCATGATTGAAAAACAGGGAGAAAAAGAAACAAGGTCCGGTACGACATTCCGAACGGCTGAAATTAAAGTGTATAATACACGGTTTTTGGGGATTCCGGGGTCCCGGAACAAAATTTTCCGTAAATCACATAGAAAGTTCCTCGGGTCAGATAAAGCGGCCACGCAAAGTTTGAGCATCAACGGAAGACATTTGCGGGTGCCGGTGTGCCACAAACCAGCATTCGCCGAAACTCGGATTATAGTGAAAAATGTGTTAAAGCTCGTTATTTGAGGCTGAAATCGAACAGGTTGATTTTTGAAATGAGCTCGGATGCGTGATTGAAAAACACGGGGAAAAAGAAACAGGGTCCTGTACGACCTTCCGAACGGCTGAAATTGAAGTGTATAATACACGGTTTTTCGGGATTCCGGAACAAATTTCTCCGGAAATCACATAGAAAGTTCCTCGGGTCAGATAAAGCGGCCATGCAAAGTTTAAGCACCAATGGAAGAGATTTGGGGGTGCCGGTGTGCCACAAACCAGCATTCGCCGAAACTCGGATTATCGTGAAAAATATGTTAAAGCTCGTTATTTGAGGCTGAAATCGAACAGGTTGATTCCTGAAATGAGCTCGGACGCGTGATTGAAAAACAGGGAGAAAAAGAAACAAGGTCCGTGCGACCTTCCGAACAGTGAAATTGAAGTGTATAAATACACTCATTTTTTGGGATTCCGGTCCCGAACAAAATTCTCAGGAATCACATAGAAAGATCCTCGGTCGAGATAAAGCGGCCACGCAAAGTTTGACCACCAACGGAAGATATTTGGGGGTGCCGGTGTGCCACAAACCAGGATTCGCCGAAACTCGGATTATCGTGAAAAATGTGTTAAAGCTCGTAATTTGAGGCTGAAATCGAACAGGTTGATTCCTGAAATCGAACAGGTTGATTCCTAAAATGAGCTTGGACGCGTGATTGATAAACAGGAGAAAAAGAAACAGGGTCCTGACGACCTTCCGAACAGTTTGAAATTGAAGTGTATAATACACGGTTTTTGGATTCCGAACAAAATACTCCGGAAATCACATAGAAAGTTCCTCGGGTCAGATAAAGCGGCCACGCAAAGTTTGAGCACCAACGGAAGACATTTGCGGGTGCCGGTGTGCCACAAACCAAAGATTCGCCGAAACTAGGATTATCGTGAAAAATGTGTTAAAGCTCGTTATTTGAGGTCAAATCGAACGGGTTGATTCCGAAATCGAACGAGGTTGATTCTGAAATGAGCTCGGACGCGTGATTGAAAAACAGGAGAAAAAAAGAAACAGGTCCGATGCGACCTTCCAACGAGCGAAAAATTGAAATGTATAATACACGGTTTTTCGGGATTCTGGGGTCCCGGAACAAAATTCTCTGGAAATCACATAGAAAGTTCCTCGGGTCAGATAAAGCGGCCACGCAAAATTTGAGCACCAACGGAAGACATTTGGGTGTGCCGATGTGTCACAAACTAGCATTCGCCGAAACTCGGATTATCGTGAAAAATGTGTTAAAGCTCGTTATTTGAAGCTGAAATAGAACAGGTTGATTCCTGAAATCGAACAGGTTGATTCCTAAAATGAGATCGGACGCGTGATTGATAAACAGGGAGAAAAAGAAACAGGGTCCGGTACGACCTACCGAACGGCTGAAATTGAAGTGTATAATACACGGTTTTTCGGGATTCCGGAACAAAATTCTCCGGAAATCACATAGAAAGTTCCTCGGGTCAGATAAAGCGGCCATGCAAAGTTTGAGCACCAATGGAAGACATTTGCGGGTGCCGGTGTGCCACAAACCAGCATTCGCCGAAACTCGGATTATCGTGAAAAATGTGTTAAAGCTCGTTATTTGAGGCTGAAATCGAACAGGTTGATTCCTGAAATGAGCTTGGATGCGTGATTGAAAAACACGGGGAAAAAGAAACAGGGTCCGGTACGACCTTCCGAATGGCTGAAATTTAAATGTTTAATACACGGTTTTTCGGGATTCTAGGGTCCCGGAACAAAATTCTCTGGAAATCACATAGAAAGTTCATCGGGTCAGATAAAGAGTCCACGCAAAGTTTGAGCACCAACGGAAGACATTTGGGGGAGCCGGTGTGCCACAAACCAGCATTCGCCGAAACTCGGATTATCATGAAAAATGTGTTAAATCTCGTTATTTGAGGCTGAAATCGAACAGGTTGATTTCTGAAATCGAACAGGTTGATTCCTGAAGTGAGCTCGGATGTGTGATTGAAAAACAGGGAGAAAAAGAAACAGGGTCCGGTACGCCCTTCCGAACGGCTGAAATTGAAGTGTATAATACACGGTTTTTCGGGATTCCGGAGTCCCGGAACAAAATTCTTCTGAAATCATATAGAAAGTTCCTTGGGTCAGATAAAGTGGCCACGTAAAGTTTGAGAACCAACGGAAAACATTTGGGGGTGTCGGTGTGCCACAAAGCAGCATTCGCCGAAAATCGGATTATCGTGAAAAATGTGTTAAAGGTCGTTATTTGAGGCTGATATCGAACAGGTTGATTCCTGAAATCGAATAGGTTGATTCCCGAAATGAGCTCGGACGCGTGATTGAAAAACAGGGAGAAAAAGAAACAGGGTCCGGTACGAGCTTCTGAACGGCTGAAATTGAAATGTATAATACACGGTTTTTCGGGATTCTGGGGTCCCGGAACAAAATTCTCCGGAAATCACATAGAAAGTTCCTCGGGTCAGATAAAGCGGCCACGCAAAATTTGAGCACCAACGGAAGACATTTGGGTGTGCCGATGTGTCACAAACTAGCATTCGCCGAAACTCGGATTATCGTGAAAAATGTGTTAAAGCTCGTTATTTGAAGCTGAAATAGAACAGGTTGATTCCTGAAATCGAACAGGTTGATTCCTAAAATGAGATCGGACGCGTGATTGATAAACAGGGAGAAAAAGAAACAGGGTCCGGTACGACCTACTGAACGGCTGAAATTGAAGTGTATAATACACGGTTTTTCGGGATTCCGGAACAAAATTCTCCGGAAATCACATAGAAAGTTCCTCGGGTCAGATAAAGCGGCCACGCAAAGTTTGAGCACCAAGGGAAGACATTTGCGGGTGCCGGTGTGCCACAAACCAGCATTCGCCGAAACTCGGATTATCGTGAAAAATGTGTTAAAGCTCGTTATTTGAGGCTGAAATCGAACAAGTTGATTCCTGAAATGAGCTTGGATGCGTGATTGAAAAACACGGGGAAAAAGAAACAGGGTCCGGTACGACCTTCCGAATGGCTGAAATTTAAATGTTTAATACACGGTTTTTCGGGATTCTTGGGTCCCGGAACAAAATTCTCTGGAAATCACATAGAAAGTTCCTCGGGTCAGATAAAGAGTCCACGCAAAGTTTGAGCACCAACGGAAGACATTTGGGGGAGCCGGTGTGCCACAAACCAGCATTCGCCGAAACTCGGATTATCGTGAAAAATGTGTAAAATCTCGTTATTTGAGGCTGAAATCGAACAGGTTGATTTCTGAAATCGAACAGGTTGATTCCTGAAGTGAGCTCGGGCGTGTGATTGAAAAACAGGGAGAAAAAGAAACAGGGTCCGGTACGCCCTTCCGAACGGCTGAAATTGAAGTGTATAATACACGGTTTTTCGGGATTCCGGAGTCCCGGAACAAAATTCTTCTGAAATCATATAGAAAGTTCCTTGGGTCAGATAAAGTGGCCACGCAAAGTTTGAGCACCAACGGAAGACATTTGGGGGTGTCGGTGTGCCACAAAGCAGCATTCGCCGAAAATCGGATTATCGTGAAAAATGTGTTAAAGGTCGTTATTTGAGGCTGATATCGAACAGGTTGATTCCTGAAATGAGCTCGGACGCGTGATTGAAAAACAGGGAGAAAAATAAACAGGGTCCGGCACGACCTTCCGAACGGCTGAAATTGAAGTGTATAATACACGGTTTTTCGGGATTCCGGAACAAAATTCTCCGGAAATCACATAGAAAGTTCCTCGGGTCAGATAAAGCGGCCACGCAAAGTTTGAGCACCAACGGAAGACATTTGCGGGTGCCGGTGTGCCACAAACCAGCATTCGCCGAAACTAGGATTATCGTGAAAAATGTGTTAAAGCTCGTTATTTGAGGCTGATATCGAACAGGTTGATTCCTGAAATCGAACAGGTTGATTCCTGAAATGAGCTCGGACGCGTGATTGAAAAACAGGGAGAAAAAGAAACAGGGTCCGGCACGACCTTCCGAACGGCTGAAATTGAAGTGTATAATACACGGTTTTTGGGGATTCCGGGGTACCGGAACAAAATTCTCCGGAAATCACATAGAAAGTTCGTCGGGTCAGATAAAGCGGCCACGCAAAGTTTGAGCACCAACGGAAGACATTTAGGGGTGCCGATGTGTCACAAACTAGCATTCGCCAAAACTCGGATTATCGTGAAAAATGTGTTAAAGCTCGTTATTTGAGGCTGAAATCGAACTGGTTGATTCCTGAAATCGAACAGGTTGATTTCTGAAATCGAAGAGGTTGATTCCTGAAATGAGCTCAGACGCGTGATTAAAAAACAGGGAGAAAAAAAACAGGGTCCGGTACAACCTTCCCAACGGCTGAAATTATAGTGTATAACATACGGTTTTTGGGGATTCCGGGGTCCCGGAACAAAATTTTTCGCAAATCACATAGAAAGTTCCTCGGGTCAGATAAAGCGGCCACGCAAAGTTTGAGCACCAACGGAAGACATTTGCGGGTGCTTGGTGTGCCCAAAACCAAAGATTCGCCGAAACTCGGATTATCGTGAAAAATGTGTTAAAGCTCGTTATTTGAGGCTGAAATCGAACAGGTTGATTCCTGAAATGACCTCGGATGCGTGATTGAAAAACACGGGGATAAAGAAACGGGGTCCGGTACGACCTTCTGAACGGCTGAAATTGAAGTGTATAATACACGGTTTTTCGGGATTCCGGAACAAAATTCTCCGGAAATCACATAGAAAGTTCCTCGGGTCAGATAAAGCGGCCACGCAAAGTTTGAGCACCAACGGAAGACATTTGCGGGTGCCGGTATGCCACAAACCAGCATTCGCCGAAACTCGGATTATCGTGAAAAATGTGTTAAAGCTCGTTATTTGAGGCTGAAATCGAACAACTTGATTCCTGAAATGAGCTCGGACGCGTGATTGAAAAACAGGGAGAAAAAGAAACAGGGTCCGGTACGACCTTTCGAACGACTGAAATTGAAGTGTATATTATACGGTCTTTCGGGATTCCGGGGTCCCGGAACAAAATTCTCCGGAAATCACATAAAAAGTTCCTCGGGTCAGATAAAGCGGCCACGCAAAGTTTGATCACCAACGGAAGATATTTTGGGGTGCCGGTGTGCCACAAACCAGCATTCGCCGAAACTCGGATTATCGTGAAAAACGTGTTAAAGCTCGTTATTTGAGGCTGAAATCGAACAGGTTGATTCCTGAAATGAGTTGGGACGCGTGATTGAAAAACAGGTTGAAAAAGAAACAAGGTCCGGTACGACCTTCCGAACGGCTGAAGTTGATGTGTATAATACACAGTTTTTCGGGATTCCGGGGTCAAATTTTCCGGAAATCACATAGAAAGTTCCTCGGGTCAGATAAAGCGGCCCCGCAAAGTTTGATCACCAACGGAAGACATTTGGGGGTGCCGGTGTGTCACAAACCAGCATTCGCCGAAACTCGGATTATCGTGAAAAATGTGTTAAAGCTCGTTATTTGAGGCTGAAATCGAACAACATGATTCCTGAAATAAAAAAGGTTGATTCCAGAAATGAGCTCAGACGCGTGATTGAAAAACAGGGAGAAAAAGAAACAGGGTCCGGTACGACCTTCCGAACGGCTAATATTGAAATGTATAATACACGGTTTTTCGGGATTCCGGGGTCCCGTAACAAAATTCTCCGGAAATCACATAGAAAGTTCCTCGGGTCAGATAAAACGGCCACGCAAAGTTTGAGCACCAACGGAAGACATTTGGGGGTGCCGGTGAGCCGCAAACCAGCATTCGCCAAAACTCGGATTATCGAGAAAAATGTGTTAAAGCACGTTATTTGAGGCTGAAATCGGACAGGTTGATTCCTGAAATCGAACAGGTTGATTCCTGAAATGAGCTCGGACCCGTGATTGAAAAATAGGGAGAAAAAGAAACAGGATCCGGTACGACCTTCCGAACGCCTAATATTGAAGTGTATAATACACGGTTTTTCGGGATTCCGGGGTCCCGTAACAAAATTCTACGCAAATTACATAGAATGTTCCTCGGGTCAGATAAAGAGTCCACGCCAAGTTTGAGCACCAACGGAAGACATTTGGGGGTGCCGGTGTGCCACAAACCAGCATTCGCCGAAACTCGGATTATCGTGAAAAATGTGTTAAAGCTCGTTATTTGTGGCTGAAATCGAACAGGTTGATGTCTTGAAATGAGCTCGGACCCGTGATTGAAAAACAGGGAGAAAAAGAAACAGGGTCCGGTACGACCTTACGAACGGCTGAAATTGAAGTGTATAATACACGGTTTTTCGGGATTCCGGAACAAAATTTTCCGGAAATCACATAGAAAGTTTCTCGGGTCAGATAAAGCGGCCACGCAAAGTTTGATCACCAAAGGAAGACATTTGGGGGTGCCGGTGTGTCACAAACCAGCATTCGCCGAAACTCGGATTATCGTGAAAAATGTGTTAAAGCTCGTTATTTGAGGCTGAAATCAAACAGGTTGATTCCTGAAATCAAAAGGTTGATTCCACAAATGAGCTCGGACGCGTGATTGAAAAACAGGGAGAAAAAGAAACAGGGTACGGTACGACCTTCCGAACGGCTGAAATTGAAGTGTATAATACACGGTTTTTCGGGATTCCGGGGTCCCGGAACAAAATTCTCCGTAAATCACATAGAAAGTTCCTCGGGTCAGATAAAGCGGCCACGCAATGTTTGAGCACCAACGGAAGACATTTGGGGTGCCGTGTGTGCAAACCAAAGATTCGCCAAAACTCGGATTATCGTGAAAAATGTGTTAAAGCTCGTTATTTGAAGCTGATATCGAACAGGTTGATTCCTGAAATCGAACAGGTTGATTCCTGAAATGAGCTCGGACGCGTGATTGAAAAACAGGGAGAAAAAAAATGGGTCCCAACACGACCTTCCGAACGGCCAAATTGAAGTGTATAATACACGGTTTTGGGGATTCCGGTACCGAACAAAATTCTCCGGAAATCACATAGAAAGTTCGTCGGGTCAGATAAAGCGGCCACGCAAAGTTTGAGCACCAACGGAAGACATTTAGGGGTGCCGATGTGTCACAAACTAGCATTCGCCGAAACTCGGATTATCGTGAAAAATGTGTTAAAGCTCGTTATTTGAGGCTGAAATCGAACAGGTTGATTCCTGAAATCGAACAGGTTGATTCCTGAAATGAGCTCAGACGCGTGATTAAAAAACAGGGAGAAAAAAAACAGGGTCCGGTACAACCTTCCCAACGGCTGAAATTATAGTGTATAATATACGGTTTTTGGGGATTCCGGGTTCCCGGAACAAAATTTTTCGCAAATCACATAGAAAGTTCCTCGGGTCAGATTAAGCGGCCACGCAAAGTTTGAGCACCAACGGAAGACATTTGCGGGTGCCGGTGTGCCACAAACCAGCATTCGCCGAAACTCGGATTATCGTGAAAAATGTGTTAAAGCTCGTTATTTGAGGCTGAAATCGATCAGGTTGATTCCTGAAATGACCTCGGATGCGTGATTGAAAAACACAGGGATAAAGAAACAGGGTCCGGTACGACCTTCCGAACGGCTGAAATTGAAGTGTATAATACACGGTTTTTCGGGATTCCGGAACAAAATTCTCCGGAAATCACATAGAAAGTTCCTCGGGTCAGATAAAGCGGCCACGCAAATTTTGAGCACCAACGGAAGACATTTGCGGGTGCCGGTATGCCACAAACCAGCATTCGCCGAAACTCGGATTATCGTGAAAAATGTGTTAAAACTCGTTATTTGAGGCTGAAATCGAACAGGTTGACTCCTGAAATCGAACAGGTTGATTCCTGAAATGAGCTCGGACGCGTGATTGAAAAACAGGTTGAAAAAGAAACAAGGTCCGGTACGACCTTCCGAACGGCTGAAATTGATGTGTATAATACACGGTTTTTCGGGATTCCGGGGTCCCGGAACAAAATTTTCCGTAAATCACATAGAAAGTTCCTCGGGTCAGATAAAGCGGCCACGCAAAGTTTGAGCATCAACGGAAGACATTTGCGGGTGCCGGTGTGCCTGAAAACCAAAGATTCGCCAAACTCGGATTATCGTGAAAAATGTGTTAAAGCTCGTTATTTGAGGCTGAAATCGAACAGGTTGATTTCTGAAATCGAACAGGTTGATTCCTGAAGTTAGCTCGGACGTGTGATTGAAAAACAGGGAGAAAAAGAAACAGGGTCCGGTACGCCCTTCCGAACGGCTGAAATTGAAGTGTATAATACACGGTTTTTCGGGATTCCGGAACAAAATTCTCCGGAAATCACATAGAAAGTTCCTCGGGTCAGATAAAGAGGCCACGCAAAGTTTGAGCACCAACGGAAGACATTTGCGGGTGCCGGTATGCCACAAACCAGCATTCGCCGAAATTCGGATTATCGTGAAAAATGTGTTAAAGCTCGTTATTTGAGGCTGAAATCGAACAGGTTGATTCCTGAAATCGAACAGGTTGATTCCTAAAATGAGCTTGGACGCATGATTGATAAACAGGGAGAAAAAGAAACAGGGTCCGGTACGACCTTCCGAACGGCTGAAATTGAAGTGTATAATACACGGTTTTTCGGGATTCCGGAACAAAATTCTCCGGAAATCACATAGAAAGTTCCTCGGGTCAGATAAAGCGGCCACGCAAAGTTTGAGCACCAACGGAAGACATTTGCGGGTGCCGGTGTGCCACAAACCAGCATTCGCCGAAACTAGGATTATCGTGAAAAATGTGTTAAAGCTCGTTATTTGAGGCTGAAATCGAACAGGTTGATTCCTGAAATCGAACAGGTTGATTCCTGAAATGAGCTCGGACGCGTGATTGAAAAACAGGGAGAAAAAGAAACAGGGTCCGGTACGACCTTCTGAACGTCTGAAATTGAAATGTATAATACACGGTTTTTCGGGATTCTGGGGTCCCGGAACAAAATTCTCCGGAAATCACATAGAAAGTTCCTCGGGTCAGATAAAGCGGCCACGCAAAATTTGAGCACCAACGGAAAACATTTGGGTGTGCCTCTGTCACAAACTAGCATTCGCCGAAACTCGGATTATCGTGAAAAATGTGTTAAAGCTTGTTATTTGAAGCTGAAATAGAAAGGTTGATTCTTGAAATCGAACAGGTTGATTCCTAAAATGATCTCGGACGCGTGATTGATAAACAGGGAGAAAAAGAAACAGGGTCCGGTACGACCTACCGAACGGCTGAAATTGAAGTGTATAATACACGGTTTTTCGGGATTCCGGAACAAAATTCTCCGGAAATCACATAGAAAGTTCCTCGGGTCAGATAAAGCGGCCACACAAAGTTTGAGCACCAACGGAAGACATTTGCGGGTGCCGGTGTGCCACAAACCAGCATTCGCCGAAACTCGGATTATCGTGAAAAATGTGTTAAAGCTCGTTATTTGAGGCTGAAATCGAATAGGTTGATTCCTGAAATGAGCTCGGATGCGTGATTGAAAAACACGGGGAAAAAGAAACAGGGTCCGGTACGACCTTCCGAATGGCTGAAATTTAAATGTTTAATACACGGTTTTTCGGGATTCTAGGGTCCCGGAACAAAATTCTCTGGAAATCACATAGAAAGTTACTCGGGTCAGATAAAGAGTCCACGCAAAGTTTTAGCACCAACGGAAGACATTTGGGGGAGCCGGTGTGCCACAAACCAGCATTCGCCGAAACTCGGATTATCGTGAAAAATGTGTTAAATCTCGTTATTTGAGGCTGAAATCGAACAGGTTGATTTCTGAAATCGAACAGGTTGATTCCTGAAGTTAGCTCGGACGTGTGATTGAAAAACAGGGAGAAAAAGAAACAGGGTCCGGTACGCCCTTCCGAACGGCTGAAATTGAAGTGTATAATACACGGTTTTTCGGGATTCCGGGGTCCTGGAACAAAATTCTTCTGAAATCACAGAGAAAGTTCCTTGGGTCAGATAAAGTGGCCACGCAAAGTTTGAGCACCAACGGAAGACATTTGGGGGTGTCGGTGTGCCACAAAGCAGCATTCGCCGAAAATCGGATTATCGTGAAAAATGTGTTAAAGGTCGTTATTTGAGGCTGATATCGAACAGGTTGATTCCTGAAATCGAACAGGTTGATTCCTGAAATGAGCTCGGACGCGTGATTGAAAAACAGGGAGACAAAAAAACAGGGTACGACACGACCTTCCGAACGGCTGAAATTGAAGTGTATAATACAGTAATACACGGTTTTTCGGGATTCCGGAACAAAATTCTCCGGAAATCACATAGAAAGTTCCTCGGGTCAGATAAAGCGGCCACGCAAAGTTTGAGCACCAACGGAAGACATTTGCTGGTGCCGGTGTGCCACAAACCAGCATTCGCCGAAACTAGGATTATCGTGAAAAATGTGTTAAAGCTCGTTATTTGAGGCTGAAATCGAACAGGTTGATTCCTGAAATCGAACAGGTTGATTCCTGAAATGAGCTCGGACGCGTGATTGAAAAACAGGGAGAAAAAGAAACAGAGTCCGGTACGACCTTCTGAACGACTGAAATTGAAATGTATAATACACGGTTTTTCGGGATTCTGGGGTCCCGGAACAAAATTCTCCGGAAATCACATAGAAAAGTTCCTCGGGTCAGATAAAGCGGTCACGCAAAGTTTGAGCACCAACGGAAGACATTTGGGTGTGCCGATGTGTCACAAACTAGCATTCGCCGAAACTCGGATTATCGTGAAAAATGTGTTAAAGCTCGTTATTTGAAGCTGAAATAGAACAGGTTGATTCCTGAAATCGAACAGGTTGATTCCTAAAATGAGCTCGGACGCGTGATTGATAAACAGGGAGAAAAAGAAACAGGGTCTGGTACGACCTTCCGAACGGCTGAAATTGAAGTGTATAATACACGGTTTTTCGGGATTCCGGAACAAAATTCTCCGGAAATCACATAGAAAGTTCCTCGGGTCAGATAAAGCGGCCACGCAAAGTTTGAGCACCAACGGAAGACATTTGCGGGTGCACCATAGCCACGGGACCAATCGAGCGAAAAGTCAACTTCCAAATAGTGGACATCGAAGCTTCATTCAACATACTTCTGGGAAGGCCTTGGATTCACGCTTCCAAAGCGGTAACATCCACCCTTCACCAAAAGATCAAGATTCCACTCAATGGCAAAGTTGTGACGATCACTTCGTCACCTATCAAGGCAATAATTGAGAAGCAATCAAACAATCAAGTCCTTGCGGATCCCATCTACGAACTTGGGGGCTTCCAAAGTGTGAACGTTATAGATAGTGAGTTGGCACCCTTGTACTATAATCCCTACTCCAACTTGGTGGTCAACCACATACTCAAGAATCAGGGATACTTCCCTGGAATGCCTTTAAACCCAGTTCGGAAGAACACCTTTGCACCATACAAGAAAGGCAACTCAACAAGGATACCACTTGGGCTAGGATACAAACCCACAGCTGAAGAAGTTCTCGAAATGCTCGCTCAAGTCCAAAATCGCAAGTACGTAGGAGTCCAAATGAGGCCATATCTCCCCACCTTAAATGGATACTTCGTTCAAGAAGGAAGTTCAGAACTCTTTCACGGATTTCCCGAACCTTGGCATTATCTTGAGAGGAAGTTAGCCGGAATCGAGATCTTTCACGATTGCTACTTCATTCCTCCCGAAACGGTTCCTACCGTCAAAATCCGTCAAGCACCTTGCTTCGACGAACAAGCCGTTAGCCTATTATTTGGAGAGGACCGATTCATTAGGGCCGCGCAGGATGAGATCATTACTATGATACTTCAGGACGATCGCTTCAACCCCACCGCGTTGATCACAGAAATCGACACAAAACAGCAGAAAGGATGGAGAAAATCTATCAAATGGACCAACAACCAAGGAAGACTCTTCAAACTCACTACTGGAGAAGGAGAGATGTTCAAAGGAGAACCAGAGGACGACGAGTTCGAGTCGGAGTCGGAGTCAGAGTCAGAGTCAGAGTCTAGAGGAGTCGTTAGAGAGTCTACTCCTGTTGTCATACCCACTCCCTTCGTTTCTCCTAGCCTAGCATCGAGTAGTCACGGTAGTTCGGGGAATGCCCCAATTACTGTTCCTTTACCGCCACTGACCATGGATCAGTTGGCTTCTTTGTTTCAACTTTACTCAAATCTTAATATGAATAAATCGAGTTCGCTTACTCTCTGTGTTCTTTCGAGTGCAATTCTGTTTATGATGATACCGAGGATGACCAAGACCCAGACTTGACCGAAATACCTCCCTACGTAGCCAAAGAAATATTACAGGAAGGGGAAGGGGGACCAGTAATAGAGGATACCGAACCCATCAACGTAGGAACCGAATTAGAACCCAAAGAACTTAGGATAGGGACTACCTTGCGCTCTACCGAAAGGGCCGATTTCATAGACCTCCTAAATGAATTCAAAGACGTTTTCGCTTGGTCCTACAAAGACATGCCAGGGATCGACAGGGATATCGCCGAACATAGGATTCCGATTAAGCCGGGTTTCAAACCAGTGAAAGCGAAGCTTCGACGAATGAGAACAGAATGGGCTCTAAAGATTAAGGAAGAAGTTGATAAGCAATTCAAAGCCGGGTTCATCAAAGTTTCCGAGTACTCTGACTGGGTAGCTAACATAATACCCGTGCCCAAAAAGGATGGGAGAATCCGTGTTTGTGTTGACTTTAGGGACTTGAACAAAGCGAGTCCGAAAGATGACTTCCCTCTACCTCACATTGACATATTGGTGGACAATACTGCAGACCACGCATTACTATCCTTCATGGATGGGTATGCGGGCTATAACCAAATCAAGATGGCCATGGAAGATATGCACAAGACCGCTTTCGTCACCCAATGGGGAACATATTGCTATACAGTAATGCCATTCGGATTGATCAACGCCGGAGCTACATACCAACGCACCGCAACTACACTCCTACATGACATGATGCACAAAGAAGTTGAGGTATATGTAGATGATATGATCGTCAAATCCAAGGAAAGAGAGGGACACATTGCGAACCTTCGCAAGTTCTTCGCAAGGCTACGAAAGTACAACATGAGACTCAATCCTCAGAAATGCACATTTGGGGTAACATCCGGAAAACTCCTAGGATATGTCGTTAGCCAACGCGGTATAGAAATAGATCCCTCAAAAATCAAAGCTCTGATCGAAATGCCACAACCTCAAACAGAAAAAGAAGTCAGAGGATTCCTGGGAAAGGTACAATATATAAGCCGATTCATATCGAAGCTTACCATGATTTGCGAGCCTATCTTCAAGAAACTCAAGAAAACAGACCACACCATGTGGGATGATGATTGTCAAAAGGCGTTTGACCGAATCAAGGAGATATTGGCTAAACCACCAGTGCTCATGCCGCCACAACGAGATCAACCTCTTGGTTTATATCTCACAGTAACTGAAACTGCCATGGGTGCTATGCTAGCTCAAACCGTAGGAAGTGAAGAAAGAGCTATTTACTATCTAAGTAAGAAGTTCTTGGAATATGAGTGCAAGTACTCGCAACTCGAAAAGACATGCCTCGCTCTTGTGTGGGCAACGAAGAAGCTACGTCACTACATGCTTAGCTACTCAGTCAAGATATATTCCAAAATGGACCCAGACAAATACCTCTTCGAGAAACCCGTCCTCAACGGACGTCTTGCAAGGTGGACTCGATGCTCTCGAAATTTGACCTTAAATATGTGCCACTAAAAGTCATAAAAGGTCGCGCCGTCGCCGAATTCTTCGCGAAAAATCCTATCAACGACGCGCAAACCATAGACACTTGGTCATTTCCCGACGAGGATATACTCCAAACAGACGTAGACTCGTGGGATCTATACTTTGATGGAGCATCAAATTTAAGAGGATTCGGAATAGGAGTATTGCTCATTTCTCCTGAAGGTGAGCATACAACAATCGTTGTCAAACTCGACTTCGAGGTGACAAACAACGCTGCAGAGTATGAGGCTTGTCTCATTGGACTTCAAGCAGCAGTAAGCTTAGGCATCAAAAACCTCCGGGTACATGGGGATTCATCACGATCATCAATCAAGTTCTGGGATCCTGGAAAATCCGAAGCGAGAGCCTCGCACCCTATCAAGCCAGGATAGACCAAGTGGCTCAATTCTTTGACCACGTAACCTACCTACACCTACCTCGGGAAGAAAATCAATTTGCAGACGCTCTTGCGAAACTCGCATCTTTGATAAATATGCCAGACCACATGGTAGAAATGCCTTTGTGTATTGAACGACGATCAGAACCGGCTTATGTCCATCAAATCACCAATGAAGAAGAAATCGCACAGGAACCCTGGTTCCAAGCGATCCTGAATTTCAAGCTTAACGGTACCTATCCACCAGATATGGACAAAAGGGGACAACGTGCTATACGCCTATTAGCTTCCCAATACATCCTGATGCAAGGAGAATTATACAAAAGAACACCTCTTGGTGTAATCCTACGTTGCCTTGATCATTCACAGGCACGAAAGGTGATGGAAGAAGTCCACGACGGAGAGTGCGGTCCTCACATGAGTGGGCCCATGATGGCAAAGAAAATCACACGCTTAGGGTATTATTGGAGCGCAATGGAATCTGATTGCATCAAATACGTGAGACACTGCCACAATTGCCAAATCTTCGGGAACGTACAACACGTCCCTCCTTCGTTGCTATACACGATGACATCTCCTTGGCCATTCTCCGCATGGGGAATTGACATAATCGGAAAGATAACCCCAGCCGGAACAGGAGGCCACTGTTTCATCCTAGTAGCAATTGACTATTTCACCAAGTGGGTAGAAGCGGCTTCCTACACTGCTCTCACGGCTAAAAATGTGGCAAAGTTCCTACAGAACAACATCATATGTCGATATGGTTGCCCACATGAGATCATTAGCGATAATGGGTCACACTTCCAGGCTGAAACCGAGCAATTGCTAGCCAAATACAAGATTAAGCATCACCACTCTTCGCCCTACAGACCACAGACTAACGGCGCGGTAGAGGCGGCAAACAAAAACGTTGTCACAATTCTCAAGAAAATGACTGACAACTACAGAGATTGGCCGAGCAAGATACCCTTTGCTTTATGGGGGTATCGTACATCAGTTAGGACGCCCACTGGGGCTACTCCTTTCTATTTAACCTACGGCATGGAGGCCGTACAACCAGTCGAGCTAGAAATACCATCCTTGCGTATTCTACTCGAAAGTCAAATCCCTGAAGCCGATTGGAAGAGGGATAGATATGAAGAACTCATCCTCCTGGATGAACGTAGGCTACGCGCCTTGCATAATGTCCAAACATATCAAGCACGTATCAAACGAGCCTTCAACAAAAGAGTTAGGCCAAGAAACATCAAAGAAGGAGACTTAGTACTCAAATCGGTTAGAGCTCTTTTACCTGTCGACCCAAGGGGAAAATTCAAACCTAATTGGGTCGGACCATACCTAGTCAAATCCATACTCCCAGGCGGTGCGGTTAGAATCACAGACCTAGATGGAAATGAGTTTTCGAACCCCACAAACCTTGACCAACTGAAACGATACTATGCCTAGAATAGGACAAAAACGCGCCTCGCGTCGCTCTTGTGGCACTAAATAAACGGCCCCTGGCCAAGCTGAAATAAGCTAAGTGTCACTATGCTCTTGCATCTTGACAAGACTGTCATCCTCATATCACCAAATAAACTGAATTCGCACCTTGAGAACAAAAGCTCATGCTTATTTTCTATGTTCACTACAAGCTCTTGCTTCGAACAATTATTCTTTTACATTTACTCGAACTACGCGCAAGGGTTTGATTTCGCTTTTTTTAAGTGAATACGTAGGCAATCCTTCACCGGATTCAACCCAATATACCTAAAATGTAAATAGAAGGACACTTGCATTGCATTTGAAATTCGACAAGAATAATTAAAGAAAATCACGGCGGTTTCTTAACCAATTCAACCTTTTTTATTCCATTCAAATTCTAAGTAATAATAATAATACGGCAAATAATAAAAAAATAGAATAGGCTAGGATTCTAAAAATCCCTCCTTTTTATTACAATAATAATAATAATAATCAAATAATAAGTAAGGACTCGGGCTATTCCTCCATCTTCCCCTTGCCCTTGTCAGTCTTGTCATACTTCTTGTCACGACCTCGAGCTGGGCGCTCTTGCACCACTTCAGACCTAATCACCAACGGTCTTTCTCGAGGCCTGACTCTTCCATTCTTGCCAACCACCATTTCCGCAACAGGAGTAGTCTTTGATTTCTTCAAGGATGAATGACCTGAAATCCAGCTTCTTCTTCTCCTTCCTCGGATGCTTCTCCTTCTCTTTCTCTCCCTCGCGTACCTTGTAGTCGACGTGCTCGCGTTTCCTCGATCTCTCGCGTTCTTCCGAAGTTGCAGCCTTTCTCCACCTCAGATAGGAATCTGACACCCACAAAGCATTGGCGGAGAAGCTCAAGAACCACATGTTCCTTTGGGCCCATTTGATAGCCCACTCCCTTCGGCTCTCGGTGGTAAGCGCTACAGCAGTCTGCGGAACTTTATCAAGCCTCGGGATAGTCTGCTTCAGCCCAACCTGCCTCATCAATCTCTCCGGAAAGATGCATACCATGAACTCTAATCCCGGAATGCGCACGGACCTAGTGGGATCCAAAGAAGACACTCCAAAGAATGAGACTTGAGATGCCACCACGGTGCGACCCACCTAATCAACGGGCCATCGTCATTCTTGACTTGTTCTTCCAATAGTCACAGACCCGGGTGAAGTCCACCATGTACAACCGCGTCCTCATCGCAATCATACGGGAATGATAGGAAAGTGTATGAACTGGGGGCTCGAGCAGTCGGAGCCGTTCCATAAGCCAAACCTACCAAAAGCAGGTATTAGACACCAAAAACGGAAAAAAAAAAAACGAAAAGAAAAAAAAAAAAAAAAAAAAAAAACGAAAAAAAAAAAAAAGGGTGTCTTTTACCTGTAAGATAACGGGACTCCCCAGAAATGGAAGATCGCGGTTGGATTTCCTATTATCCAAACCCAGAATAATCTCCCCTAAGCACAAGCAAGCTGGGCTCCTGCGCAGCTCCATTTGCTCGATAAGACCCAAAAGACGGGGATCACCTCGCAAATCTTCATCAACGTGTCCATGAAAGACATACACATGCAGCAAACAGAAGCCAAATGCTCTCCTCCTAGCAACATAAGAAACTGTGGGATCAGCTCTGTTGATGAATCGGTCTACAAAATCCAGCATTCACACGCCTTTCGGGGTAACCAAGCGATCCACCTCGAGTCTAGTCAATCCGAGCAAGTCTCTGAATTTGGTCTTATACCCTTGTGAAGTGGAAGGAATAGCGGGTAAGTGCTCGGGATCCCACCCACCAATAGCAGCAATTTCCTCCGGAAAAGGACAAATATCACCACCTGGGAACGCGAAAACATGACAATTTGGGTCCCAGTAGTCAAGGCAAGCATCCTAGAACGGTTTTACCACCTTAATGAGTTTCAAACTCAATAGAGACCCAAGGTTATGAGCACCCATGTCGTGCTTCTCAACATTCGAGAATTCATTAGTCCATTCCTTCAAGCGGATCTCCAAAGTATTCATGATTACAATTTTCTCTTGAAAATTTATTTTGGGAGTTTTTATGTGGATTAACGGAGAAGAGACGAAAGAATTATATGATTTAAAGCTTCGTCGACGCTTCTATTTATACTAATTGCTGTTTCCAAAAATCCGCCAGAAGAGACACACTTGGGAACAGGCGCAGCTCCTGCTGCGCCTATTCAAAGGTATGCAGCTCATGCTGCGCCTCTTCCTCAAACGAGCTTTCTGTGATTTCCGCGTTTGGATCTTTCCTAATTCTATAACAAATAATTTCCTATTCCTACGGGTTTTTGTTTTGGTAAATCCGAGCAATTTACCATGTTTCATGTTTCCTAAATTCGCGGGCACGCATTTCGAGGCGACGTCGACACATTCGCCATTTTCATCTCACTTAATTCTTTTTTTATTATTTTCATTCATTTATTTATTTCATTTCTTTTTAGGAAATTTCAAATTTTTTTTTTTTAGGAAATAATTTTCTTTTATTTTCATTTTTTTAACAAATTTCAACATTTTCATTTCTACACTTGTAGATTTCTCTTTTTTCTTTTTTTTAGGGGGTAACCCTCCCTACCGTCCGGTCATTTCCGACAATCCGGTCATTTCCGACAAAATTTTTGCATTTTTTTTGCATTTTTGTCCTTTTGAGTCTCATTTTTGCGCTAATTGAGGCCATATGTATATAAAATGTATGTTTTGCGTGATTTCTATGTGAATTTCGGCAGCATGACGGCGTAAACCGTTGTCTACCAAACCTGTTCAAGAACTAACCTGCAGATACAAGCAACACAACCCAGCAGCAAAGGCACTCAGGCCGTCATATATACAAATGTACAAACAAACTGGGGGCTTGCGCCCCAAATCAAACCCAAAGTCCAGGCAAACTGGGGGCTTGCGCCCCAAACAAGTCCAAAAAACATTCAAAATCAGATGTACAAGCCAACAGAACTACGCAGACTACTGCTGAGCACCCTCCAACTCAGCAACCCTCGCCGTAAGAGCAGCAATCTCGGCGTCCCGAAACTCGAGCTCCCTCGACAAGCGAGCCGTCTCCTCCCGAGACTGGGCCAACTCTCGCTCCAGCTCGCGGTCGCCCTGTAAACAACAAATTGGCTCATGTCAATCAACTCAAACAAGACTAAAAAATCAGAAAATCAAAAGAAATCGAACGAGGTTCATACCTGACGACCTCGACCACCGACAAGTGCCTCGATGGCGGTAGCTCGTAGCCGGTTGGCCACCCTCCATAGTGCCACAAACCGGGATGGCGCGACCGCATTTCAAAAGAAATTCTCGAAAGTGAACAAGGTCAATCAAATGTGTTCTTACACGAAAGGTATATAAGCCGGAGGCTCACCCTCCGAATCGATGCTTTGCGCGATCGTCTAGGCCAAGATCCGTCACGCCTACGTCAAAGTCACGCAACTCGGAGATCGTCGTCCTCCCGGTCGCGTCGGTGTACTCAAGAGTCTCGGGGTACACTGGGGCTCGACGCCCGCCGCCTCGACCTCCTGCAAAGACAAATAGCTCTCATTAATCGATGATCTTTCATCATAACTCTCGAAATCAAATCAAGAAAAGTAAAGGATACTCACCACTACTGGCCAGTACGCCAACCTCCCGTACAGGAACGCCGAGTAGTCCTCACCAGGCAGAGAAGGTCGTCGCCATCGGCACCGGCCCAGTCCGCCTCCTCTCGGCCTCGTGGGCTCCCCGAACATCGTCCTCGGAGGGTCAATGGGAACCGTCAACGCGCCCGAGAGCACCGACGAGCCAAACGCTCGCCCGGATACCACACAGACCCATCGACGTCCACAACAAGAAATGACTCGGGCTCCTAGGTCGAAGGACCTCAGCAACAAAAGGAGGCGCTCCAGCGTACTCCGCCCAAGGTCTGGGTACCCACTGCGACAAGATAAGGTAAAGATCATTCCTATGATCAATTAAAAGCAAAGGACAAAAAATATAAATGAATACGAGTGGGATACTCACACTGCTCAGCTGAAGGGCGTTCACTTCCCGCCGATAGACATTGTGAGAAGAGCGCTTGCTCTTCGTCCGGCACATCACCCAATCCCTCACCACGGGATAGGCCTTCTCCAGTGGCTCCGTCCTCTTCGGCGCGAGACTCGGGAAGTAAGAGTACACCCATGCCTATAAAACGAGATGATCAATAAACGATCTTTCGTGATTCGATAAAGAAAAGAATTCATTTTGGTCTAAAGGAAGGTTCATACCTCCAACAGTAGTCCAGGTCCTACAGCGCCAGGAGAAGTCCCCTTCTCCATCAACTCCGGACGAACCATGGCCCTCATGAAGCGGATGAGGACAAAAAACCAGCGATGACCCGGTCCCCGTCCTAGGGAACTCAGGTCAGAAAGGAAGGGAAGAAGCTTCGTCGATAGCCTCTCGCCCTTGTCTCCGAGGTAAATCGAAGACAAGAACCACCAAAGCCACGACGAGCTCTCTCGGTCACCAGTATGTAAGGAGGAGGAGGAGCTCCCCCTCCCATCGATCGTCACCAGCTCCGGGGTCTTCCCCGCAAAGTAGTCTCGGACGTAGGTACTGGGTACCAAGCCCGGCACTGCAACAGCCTTCGGCGATAAGTTCCAGCCGATCAACCTCCTCGCCTCGGCCGAATCCGCCCTCATAGCAGTCTCCGGCCACACCACCTCCTCGGTCCCACACGGCAGACCAGAAATCATGCCGTAATCCTCCAGAGTAACTCCCACCTCACCGAAAGGCAGGTGAAACGTGGAAGTCGTGTCCCAGAATCGATCCAAGAAAGCGCGGACCAGGCTAAGGTTGGCCCGCAACTTCCTCTTCACGATATCCCTCCAGACCTGAACCAGAGGACCAAACGCTCCACGCTCGATCATGGCCCTCTCCTCCGCCGACAGCCGCTCGTAGTGCTCCATCGCCGTCGTATAACCCGAGAACGACCTGATGTTCCCGGCCTCCTATTATGATTTGAAACAAGGCTATCTTTAGTTTTGAATGAAATTTGCAAGAAATTTGGACAAAAAAAAAATGAAAGAGAATAGGTAATGTGTAGTGAATTCTTATTTACCAAACTCTTCACCGTCCTGTAGGACAGGTGACCCTCTGCAGCCCACACGAGGTGCCTACTCTCCCAGGTCTCAGCCCACGCAGAGGCTCCCCTCAGCTGACGACCTCCGTGCCTGACGTTGGCCCGTCTCGGGGCCTCCTCCTCCTCCTCCTCGACGGCCTCCTCCTCGTGAGCCTCGCCTCCAGTGGCCATCACCGCATCGGTGAAAGTCTGCTCTAAAGCCTCCTAAACAACAGCAGCGTCTATCTCCATGGGAGTCCTCCCAGAAGTAGAAGCCTCATCACCTGCAACATTAAAGTAAATTTAGGCCGCGTCACATGACGACAAGCCTTTGTTAAGGAGTTTTCGAGCCTCCGGAGCCCTGAAAACTGTCCTTTCTGGCCATCTTTGGTCATATTCCTGCCAACCCAATCACTCGTGTGATAAATTGGGTCAAATCAAGTCTGAGTCAAAGCCTAGTCCCGGGTTCAAGTCGAAAATTCGGCAGCATTTCGTTATAACGACGATTATGCCCTAGAAAGGTGCCCTGAAAAAGTCGTCACAAACCAAAATTTCGAGATGACAGGAAGTTTACCCATCATCCAAGGATCCCAAATATCAAATTTCGTCGCCAATGGACAATCCTAAGGCTATTTTCGAAGCAATTTACGGTTCAGCTGTAAAACCGTCTCAAAATTCGCTCAAGGGCTCAAAACTCGATGAAAATTCAAAGTAAATACATGGTTGTGTTCCTAACATTGCCTACTATCCATTTCTAGCATCAATTTGGCAATGCAAATTCATTTGGGGGAAAAGCCCCAAATTTTCGATCAAAAGGGTCGAAAACCCTAACTCTTGCGGCTCAAAATTCAACAAGTGCAGAAGATTAATGCAAGATTAAGACACATACCTCGATTAGTCATGTCTAATGCAAGCTTTTGAATCCAACCTCGACGGAAATGGTGAAGATTTGAGAGAGAAATTGAAGGAATTGAGTTTCGAAATAATGAGACATAAACCTTCTGATTTCGCGTTTTTACGCAGAATTGCCAATTTGGGGAAAAGACGCACGCGGCGGCGCTGCGCCTCTTCCAAGAGACGCAGCTCTTGCTGCGCCTCTTCCTTGTGTTCCCTCCATACGAATTTTCAAAAATCCGTTATGAGTTCGTTATTAGTGGGCCCATCTTTGGGTGCGCCTCTTCTTCAATGCTATTATGTTCTTTTGGTCCGTTTCGACGATTTTCTTTCGTTCCGATCCGCATTTTATCCAGCACGACAGTATTTTGCAGTATTGTCCCAGATCATTTTATCCCGCGCAGCGATATTTTGCGATGACGCTCAACTCATTTCATCCGGCGCGAGAGTATTTTGCGATCTTGCTCACTCAAGATTTCTTTCACGACGATCAAGATGTTCCTAATCGTCTGTCCCCAGCGCAGTAGTATTTCGCAGTACTGCTCACTCGAGATTCCTCTCACGACGATCAAGATGTTCCTAGTCGTCGATATTTCCCCAAAGAAGAGTTCGCTTGAGACCAACGCAGCGGGTTCCCAGCGAGTTTCTACCGACGCCCGTCCTGCTTTCAATATTTCTTGTTTCCCCGCGGAGTCCGACAAGGTGTCGTTCTCCAGAAGTTCCTATACCCAAAACTTAATTACCTCTAGGTTGAACTCATATTTGACCTCCTTCCCGTCAATGCTTTCCTTTAGGGTCCCACACCCTAGCACCAATCCTTATATATCTTTTAGGTCTTACCCTTAGCTCCCAAGCTCAAACCTTAGCTCCTATGCAAACTCCGGAAGCATCTCGAGAAGAAGTCTCAGGTATGGTCTCTTCTTATGGCTGGCGAGCCTCCTTACGTAGTCTAATGGACTTTAAACGACCCTCCCCGATAAGTCGACGGACTCTAAAATGTTCCCGACGACAGGTCCTTGGTTCAGACCCCTTGAACCGCCTCGCGTCGCCATAGTCGTCAGGTTGTAATCTTCGATTGACCTGATGGCTATACTTTGACTTTCGCCTTCTCCAAGCCTCAGTCAAAGTGGGGGCTCTGTAGACACCTCGTTTCTGCACCTCCCGCAAACCACCCGGTGATGATTGGGCCGCATGTTTGATTCGCGGAACGATTTGTGACAGTTCGTAAGATTATCGTCAGGTGATTGCTCAAATATCAATGTCTACCTCTTAGTTGTCATCTACGTCCGGATACGGTCGTTTTGGCAGTAATTAGAGTACATTCGGAGTCCGGGTCAAAAACCGTCTCCATTTTCTCGATAGTTTGTTAAATCCCGAGTCGAATGTTACGGAATGTTCCGGATATTTCTATTCCATATTTCATAAATTTTATCTTTTGGCAAATAATATCCCGTAATATTCAAAAGATAATCGAATTATTTCCGTCCTACAATAACTCAAACGCGGAAATCTTTCTTGACGAGAAAACCTCACGGGAACAGACGCACGCAGCCAGTCTTTGCGCCTCTTCCAAGGGACGCGATGGGCTGCTGCGCCTCTTCCCAGGCCCTTCTTTGCATGATCTACGTATCTTTTTTATATCTTTCCGAGATTCACTTCCAAAGAGTCTCCGAAACCCTATTCCTTCACGTGATTAGTATAAATAGGAGCTTTCGTTCCTCATATTTCTCACGCGAGTGTCCGCCCTTCTCTTCTCCCTTTGCATTCTAGACTTCGTTCTTACTAATTGGCGCCTACGTGCTTGGACTTCCGACCACGTAAGCTCGGATCTTTCCGGGTACCAGCCTCTCCGTTGCATGACCGACCAATTTGACCAACTACACTCAATCAACTTAATTAATCAATCGTTTTCCTCTTACGAGGGCACTCTTTCCTTGCATTCGCGTCGAGCATTCACTAGTCGATTTTCTTAGTTCATCTCGTTCCGTCAACATGTAAGTCTGAGGGTGTAATAATTCTCTTTATTTATTGTATTTTTATTTACCGTATCATCATTGTAAGGTTTATGTCGAAAATACCGTTAAAATCGATTTCTAAAACCCTTTGTTAAAATCTGTTTTTGCGGATTTCCGATAGAACGACATCGAGAAAAGACGCAAAGAATCGCCGCGCCTCTTGAAGGAGCGCGAGTTCCTGCTGCGCCTCTTCGTGAGGCTGCCGCAGTTCCTGCTTCTTTTCTTCTTCTTCGTCCTCTGTTATTCCGTCTTCCTTATTTGTTTTCGTATGTTTGTCTTTAATTTTCTCACATGATAGTTCAATAATTCACATGTACATAATTTATTCATCATTAATATGTTTAATTCGTTTAAATCCGACTTAAATCCCAAGTAATTCATATTTGCGGGTTTTCGTCATTAATATTCAAACCCGGATTTTAGAGATTCAATTCGTTCATATTGAGTTTCTGGAATTCGTCATTGATATAGTTTTCATCTGTTTATCCATTAATTCGTCATTAATTTGTCATCAATTCATCATGTTTAGTTTGTTCTATTCACCGATGTCACTAATTAATCATTCATTAACATCGTCCCTTCACATAATTAATCCGTTTAATTCCGCCTCATTCATGTTTACTGTTTTTATGACTAATTCATATGCTAAATAATCTGTTAATCACTTTCTTTTTTTTTTTTTTTTTTTATTTTTTTTTTTTTGATGACGAGGGGGTTGAGTCCCCCCCGGGCCCATGCATTCCCGCACCACCACATGGACCATGTAAGCCACCCCCTTTGGGGGCTGCAGTGGCCAAGTGATCATCGCCCCAACTGGTAGTCGAACCTGGGACCTCTCAACTCCTGCATTTCTGCAAGCTTCAAGGTTTAACCCAGCTACCACTGGACTAACACCACTTGGTTAATCACTTTCATCCGAGTAATTATATCAATTAATCCCTAAAATTAACAATTAAACATTAACGATTTGCAGTTCCGGCTTCACAGCCAGAACTCACCCTTGGAACAGACGCAAAATCGCTGCGCGCCTCTTCCGAGAGGGCGCGATTCTCTTTGCGCTGTTCGAGATGAGTTCTGTCCCTGAACTCCATTTCTGCCTTGACCTAGTTTAATTAGTCTACATATTAACTAACTATTATCCGTAATATCACTAATTCCTGTTCGTTTATTTCATTAATTTTATTCTTTTATTTCTTTTTCTCAAATCATCCGTTTTAGCGGTATTTTCGACATAAATCAATAAATCCTTTGTAACTAATGTAATTTTCATTATTATAATTTATATTCATTGTATTTATTGCTTTTTGTCATTTGTATGTTTTCACATGTAAATGAACATTAAATCCTACTTTGACCCAATTGTTTGCTAATTATGTGTCAACCGACTTAGTTAAATTTTCACATGTTAGGACTAATCTATGGATGTTGCATTGCATGCATATAGCCGACGATATATCGAGTACGAATAACTTCCCTAATCATTAGTAGAGGCCGCTATCGAGGCGGGCGGGATTAGGTGTTCGATCAAAAGAGCTTCCTAATACGTACCCTCACCCCTTACTCCAGATCTCCGTGAGCACCCGTGTTCATTGGCATCCACGAGAGTCATTCTAGACATAGAATGCTAAGGGTAACGATTGCTTAGTGTTCATGTCACTACTTTGTGTCTTGACATGACACGAGGTATTCGAACGGTTCCAATTTCCCATAAAAATTGGTGGCGACTCCTTACAAAATGCAAACGCTTGTCTCCCGTTTCTCACCAAGCGCCCCCGTGGGCGGCCCGCTGTCCACAACGGTTTTTCGGGATTCCGGAACAAAATTCTCCGAAAATCACATAGAAAGTTCCTCGGGTCAGATAAAGCGGCCACGCAAAGTTTGAGCACCAACGGAAAACATTTGTGGTGCCGGTGTGCCACAAACCAGCATTCGCCGAAACTCGGATTATTGTGAAAAATGTGTTAAAGCTCGTTATATGAGGCTGAAATCGAACAGGTTGATTCCTGAAATCGAACAGGTTGATTCCTGAAATGAGCTCGGACGCGTGATTGAAAAACAGGGAGAAAAAGAAACAGGTCCGTACGACCTTCGAGCAACGGCTGAAATTGAAATGTATAATACACGGTTTTTCGGGATTAGGGGTCCCTAACAAAATTCTCCGGAAATCACATAGAAAGTTCCTCGGGTCAGATAAAGCGGCCACGCAAAGTTTGAGCACCAACGGAAGACATTTGCGGGTGCCGGTGTGCCACAAACCAGCATTCGCCGAAACTCGGATTATTGTGAAAAATGTGTTAAAGCTCGTTATATGAGGCTGAAATCGAACAGGTTGATTCCTGAAATCGAATAGGTTGATTCCTGAAATGAGCTCGGACGCGTGATTGAAAAACAGGAGAAAAAGAAACGGTCAGGTCCGATTTACCTTCCGAACACCAAATTGAAATGTATAATACACGGTTTTTCGGGATTCTGGGGTCCCGGAACAAAATTCTCCGGAAATCACATAGAAAGTTCCTCGGCTCAGATAAAGCGGCCACGCAAAGTTTGAGCACCAACGGAAGACATTTGGGTGTGCCGATGTGTCACAAACTAGCATTCGCCGAAACTCGGATTATCGTGAAAAATGTGTTAAAGCTCGTTATTTGAAGCTGAAATAGAACGGGTTGATTCATAAAATCGAACAGGTTGATTCCTAAAATGAGCTCGGACGCGTGATTGATAAACAGGGAGAAAAAGAACTAGGGTCCGGTACGACCTTCCGAACGGCTGAAATTGAAGTGTATAATACACGGTTTTTCGAGATTCCGGAACAAAATTCTCCGGAAATCACATAGAAAGTTCCTCGGGTTAGATAAAGCGACCACGCAAAGTTTGAGCACCAACGGAAGACATTTGCGGGTGCCGGTGTGCCACAAACCAGCATTCGCCGAAACTCGGATTATCGTGAAAAATGTGTTAAAGCTCGTTATTTGAGGCTGAAATCGAACGGGTTGATTCCTGAAATGAGCTCGGATGCGTGATTGAAAAACACGGGAAAAAGAAACAGGGCCCGGTACGACCTTCCGAACGGCTGAAATTGAAATGTTTAATACACGGTTTTTCGGGATTCTAGGGCCCCGTAACAAAATTCTCTGGAAATCACATAGAAAGTTCCTCGGGTCAGATAAAGAGTCCACGCAAAGTTTGAGTAGCCACGGAAGACATTTGGGGGTGCCGGTGTGCCATAAACCAGCATTCGTCGAAACTCGGATTATCGTGAAAAATGTGTTAAAGCTCGTTATTTGAGGCTGAAATCGAACAGGTTGATTCCTGAAATCGAACAGGTTGATTCCTGAAATTAGCTCGGACGTGTGATTGAAAAACAGGGAGAAAAAGAAACAGGGTCCAGTACGCCTTCCGAACGGCTGAAATTGAAGTGTATATAATACAAGGTTTTTTGGGATTCCGGGGTCCCGGAACAAAATTCTTCTGAAATCACATAGAAAGTTCCTCGGGTCAGATAAAGTGGCCACGCAAAGTTTGAGCACCAACGGAAGACATTTGGGGGTGTCGGTGTGCCACAATTCACAAAGCAGCATTCGCCGAAAATCGGATAATCGTGAAAAATGTGTTAAAGCTCGTTATTTGAGGCTGAAATCGTACAGGTTGATTCCTGAAATCGAACAGGTTGATTCCTAAAATAAGCTCGGACGCGTGATTGATAAACATTGAGAAAAAGAAACAGGGTCCGGTACGACCTTCCCAACGGCTGAAATTGAAGTGTATAATACACGGTTTTTCGAGATTCCGGAACAAAATTCTCCGAAAATCACATAGAAAGCTCCTCGGGTCAGATAAAGCGGCCACGCATAGCACCAACGGAATACATTTGCGGGTGCCGGTGTGCCACAAACCAGCATTCGCCGAAACTCGGATTACCGTGTAAAATGTTTTAAAGCTCGTTATTTGAGGCTGAAATCGAACAGGTTGATTCCTGAAATCGAACAGGTTGATTCCTGAAATGAGCTCGGACGCGTGATTTTAAAACAGGGAGAAAAATAAACAGGGCCCGGTACGACCTTCCGAACGGCTGAAATTGAAATGTATAATACACGGTTTTTCGGGATTCTGGGGTCCCGGAACAAAATTCTCCGGAAATCACATAGAAAGTTCCTCGGGTCAGATAAAGTGGCCACGCAAAGTTTGAGCACCAACGGAAGACATTTGGGTGTGCCGATGTGTCACAAACTAGCATTCGCCGAAACTCGGATTATCGTGAAAAATGTGTTAAAGCTCGTTATTTGAAGCTGAAATCGAACAGGTTGATTCCTGAAATCGGAGAGGTTGATTCCTAAAATGAGCTCGGACGCGTGATTGATAAACAGGGAGAAAAAGAAACAGGGTCCGGTACGACCTTCCGAACGGCTGAAATTGAAGTGTATATAATACACAGTTTTTCGGGATTCTGGGGTCCCGGAAAAAAATTCTCCGGAAATCACATAGAAAGTTCCTCGGGTCAGATAAAGCGGACACGCAAAGTTTGAGCACCAACGGAAGACATTTGCGGGTGCCGGTGTGCCACAAACCAGCATTCGCCGAAACTCAGATTATCATGAAAAATGTGTTAAAGCTCGTTATTTGAGGCTGAAATCGAACAGGTTGATTCCTGAAATGAGCTCGGATGCGTGATTGAAATACACGGGGAAAAAGAAACAGGGTCCGGTACGACCTTCCGAACGGCTTAAATTGAAATGTTTAATACACGGTTTTTCGGGATTCTAGGGTCCCGGAACAAAATTCTCTGGAAATCACATAGAAAGTTCCTCGGGTCAGATAAATCGGCCATGCAAAGTTTAAGCACCAATTGAAGAGATTTGGGGGTGCCGGTGTGCTACAAACCAGCATTCGCCGAAACTCGGATTATCGTGAAAAATGTGTTAAAGCTCGTTATTTGAGGCTGAAATCGAACAGGTTGATTCCTGAAATCGAACAGGTTGATTCCTAAAATGAGCTTGGACGCGTGATTGATAAACAGGAGAAAAAGAAACAGGTCCTGTCGACCTTCCGAACAGTGAAAATTGAAGTGTATACACGGTTTTTCGGGATTCCAGAACAAAATTCTCCAGAAATCACATAGAAAGTTCCTCGGGTCATATAAAGCGGCCACGCAAAGTTTGAGCACCAACGGAAGACATTTGCGGGTGCCGGTGTGCAAACCAAAGATTCGCGAAACTCGGATTATCGTGAAAAATGTGTTAAAGCTCGTTATTTGAGGCTGAAATCGAACAGGTTGATTCCTGAAATCGAACAGGTTGATTCCTAAAATGAGCTTGGACGCGTGATTGATAAACAGGGAGAAAAAGAAACAGGGTCCGGTACGACCTTCCGAACGGCTGAAATTGAAGTGTATACACGGTTTTTCGGGATCCCGGAACAAAATTCTCCGGAAATCACATAGAAAGTTCCTCGGGTCAGATAAAGCGGCCACGCAAAGTTTGAGCACCAACGTGTAGATACCTCATTTCTACACCTCCCGCAAACCACCCGGTGATGATTGGGCCGCATGTTTGATACGCGGAACGATTTGTGACAGTTCGTAAGATTATCGTCAAGTGATTGCTCAAATATTAATGTCTACCTCATGGTTGTCATCTACGTCCCGATACGGTCGTTTTGACAGTAATTAGAGTGCATTCGGAGTCCGGGCCTAAAACCGTCTCCGTTTTCTGATAACTGTTAAATCCCGAGTCGAAATGTTCTGGAATGTTCCGGATATTTCTATTCCATATTTCACAAATTTTATCTTTTAGTAAATAATATCCCGTAATATTCATATAAGATATTAAGGAAATCGAATTATTTCCGTCCTACCATAACTCAAACGCGGAAATCTTTCTTCAGCAGGAGGAAACCTCCTGGGAACAGACGCAGCAGTTGCTGCGCTTCTTCCAAGAGACGCAGTGGCTGCTGCGCCTCTTCCCAGGCCCTTTTCTGCGTGTTTTTCGTATCTCTTTTTCATATCTTTCCGAGATTCACTTCCAAAGAGTCTCCGAAACCCTAATTCCTCCGCGTGTTTAGTATAAATAGGAGCCTTCGCTCCTCATATTTCTCACGCGAGTGTCCGCCCTTCTCTTCTCCCTTTGCATTCTAGACTTTGTTCTTACTTATTGGCGCCTACGTGCTTGAACTTTCGACCACGTAAGCTCGGATCTTTCCGGGTACCAGCCTCTCCGTTGCATGACCGACCAATTTGACCAACTACACCAATAATCAACTTAATTAATCAATCGTTTTCCTCTTACGAGGGCACTTTCTTTGCATTCGCGTCGAGCATCACTAATCGATATCTTAGTCCTTCTCGTTTCGTCAACATGTAAGTCTGAGGGTGTAAATTCCTCTTTTATTTATTGTATTTTACCTTTTCGTATCATCAATTGTAAGGTTTATGTCGAAAGTACCCTTAAAACCGATTTCTAAAACCCTTTGTTAAAACCTGTTTTTGCGAATTTCCAGTAGATAACCGTCGAGAAAGGACGCAGCAACTGCTGCGCCTCTTCGAAGGAGCGCAGTTCCTGCTGCGCCTCTTCGTGAGGCTGCCGCAGTTCCTGCTTCCTTTCTTCTTCGTTTGTCCTCTGTAATTCGTATTCAAATTCTGTCTTTTGCTTGCTTCGTCTGTTAATTCTTCGTCGTAGTATCATAATAATTCCACATATGTTATAATCACCGTCATTATCATGTTTAATTTGTCATAGATCCGACTTAAATCCCAAATAATCCAATATTTGCGGGTTTTCGTCATTAGATTCAATTCCGGGTTGTAGAGATTCAATTTGTTCATATTGAGTTTATGGGATTCGTCTTTGATATAGTTTTTATCTGTTTATTCACATATTCGTCGCATATTCGTCATTAATCCGCCATATCTAACGTAGTTAATTGATTTAATTCGTAGGACTCTTTAATATTTTTCACTTCTATTATTATTTCATCATGTAATTAATCCGTTTGCATCCGTCTCATTCATGTTTTACTGCTTTTATGACCTATTCATGTGTTAAATAACCTGTTAATCATTTTCATCCGAGTAAATAATTTAATTGATCATTAAAATCACCAATCGACATTAACGGCTTGCAAATACGGCTTCACAGCCAGAACTGAGCCAAGGGACAGACGCAGCGTCTGCTGCGCCTATTCCAAGGGACGCAGCTCTACTGCGCCTGTTCCTGGCTGAGCTCTGTCCCTGAACTCCGTTTCTGCCTGACTTAGTTTAATTAGTTTACGTATAACTAACTATTATCCGTATTATCACCTTCTGACTTGTTCGTTCAATTATTCTTTTATTCTTTTTTCTCAAATCATCCGTTTTAAAGGTATTTTCGACATAAATCGCCTATTCCATTGTAATTATTGTAATTTTCATTATTGTAATTCATAGTTATTGTATTTCTTTTATTGTTTGTATGTTTTCACATGTAAATCAACATTAAATCCCAACTCCGACCCAATTGTATGCTAATTAATTGTCAGCCGACTTAGTTAATCTTCACATGCTAGGATTAAAACTTGGATGTTGCATTGCATGCATATAGCCGACGATATATCGAGTACGAATAAACTTCCCTAATCATTAGTAGAGGCCGCTATCGAGGCGGGCGAGATTAGGTGTTCGATCAAAAGAGCTTCCTAATACGTACCCTCACCCCTTACTCCAGATCTCCGTGAGCACCCGTGTTCATTGGCATCCACGAGAGTCATTCTAGACATAGAATGCTAAGGGTAACGATTGCTTAGTGTTCATGTCACTACTTTGTGTCTTGACATGACACGAGGTACTCGAACGGTTCCAATTTCCCACAAAAATTGGTGGCGACTCCATACAAAATGCAAACGCTTGTTTCGTTCTCACCAAGCGCCCCCGTGGGCGGCCCGCTGTCCACACAACGGAAGACATTTGGGTGTGCCGGTGTGCCACAAACCAGCATTCGCCGAAACTCGGATTATCGTGAAAAATGTGTTCAACCTCGTTATTTGAGGCTGAAATCGAACCGGTTGATTCCTAAAATGAGCTCAGACGCGTGATTGAAAAACAGGGAGAAAAAGAAACAGGGTCCGGTACGACCTTCCGAACGGCTGAAATTGAAGTGTAAATACAAGGTTTTTCGGGATTCCGGAGTCCCGGAACAAAATTCTCCGGAAATCACATAGATAGTTCCTCGGATCAGATAAAGCGGCCGCGCAAAGTTTGAGAACCAACGGAAGCCATTTTGGGGTGCCGGTGTGCCACAAACCAATGTGTTAAAGCTCGTTATTTGAGGCTGAAATCGAACAGGTTGATTTCTGAAATCGAACAGGTTGATTCCTGAAATGAGCTCGGACGCGTGATTGAAAAACAGAGAGAAAAAAAACAGGGTCCGGTACGACCTTCCAAACGGCTGAAATTGAAATGTATAATACACGGTTTTTCGGGATTCTCAGGTCGAGAGGGACCTGGGGTATACTTTGACTTTCGCCTTGTCCAAGCCTCAGTCAAAGTGGGGGCTCTGTAGATACCCGTATCCGTCGATATTGGAATTTATAGAGAACCCGACAAACACCCGATGATGATAGGACACATGTATTTATTTAGTTGTCATTGTCATTATTTGGGTTCGTTTTACGATGTAGAATGAGCGTCGTCGACGGAGTATTTTAATTTAAATGATATTTGAATTAAAGTTTTTTTTTAGGTGATTTCAATTCATTTTACTTTATTTTGAATTTATTTTCTCAAGTTTATTTTATTGAAAATAAAATAAATATTTGATTTGAAAAATCATTTTATGAGTATATTTGATTTGAAAAATCATTTATTTTAATGTGTTAATCGATTTGAAAAATCGATTTTAAAAGCGAAGAAAACTCGTTTTAAACACACGTTTTTGAGCTCGATTTTAGCTCGGTTTTTGAGCCCGTTTTCTTTACGAGTTGGCACGAATATCGAGTACACTAACCAACCTAGACCACTACCCATCCAACCCAGTTCGAACCCCCTTAACCACGGCCCAAATCATGCCCCAAATCACCCCCACAAACAGCCCGCACCAAACAGCCCCCCCTGTTTTGCAGCTCGAATCCCGAGCCCAAAACCCGCTCCAAATACCACCAAAACCCGTGCCCATTAACCCTAACCCATACCCTAATATCTTACCCATATTACCTTACCTTAACCACCAAGAAAACCCCGCATACGAACCCTAGAAAACCCCCCAAAAGCTGCTGGACAGCAGCTATGCTCAACAGGCCCGACTGCCTCTCCCCCTCTTTTACCCTACTTTAACTCCTTATAAATACCCACCCTTCACCATACATTCATTCCTCTAAGTTATCCATACATCCTACCTTCACTCACAAGCTTTAAACCTCAGAAACAAACCCTAATTGGCTCTCAAAAACCCTCCACAAAACCGACATACAAACTGAAACTGTTTGTGTGTCCTCCTCGAAAACAATTCGTTCCTCCCTCAAACCTCCATAAAAACTCGATTTTCTTGTTCCTAATTAACCACATAACATCCATCTACACATTAGACAAAGATTTACGAGCCAAATTGCCCTTGAGAGTACACGAAATCCCTCGAAAAACAGAGTGTTATACACTCTGTTTTCGCGGTTTGTTCTTGTCTGTCCAGTTCTGTTTGTGCTCGTTTTTCGTGCCCAATAACTCAAAATGAGCAGGGGTTGCTTTAATATCTCTGTTCTCCTCTCTTTCTAGTTTTCAAAACATCTTTTAAATCGAATTTTCATCGTGAAACGAGGGAGAAATCATCGTTTGAAAGTTGCTGTCCAGATTGGCCAAAAACGCGTGTTTGCTTTGTTTCTTCGTCGACGACGGCCTCTCGAGATAAAATCTACCATCGATTACGACCCAAGACGGTGTCAACGATACATGTAGGTTGAGGGTGCATCAAATCCTCCTCTTTCTCCTTTTTTATTTCGTTTTTTATGTTTGTTTTTCTTATGGTTTATTTTTGTTTGTTTATCGCTTTTATTTATCGTTTAAATTAACTATGAAACTAGTTTAGTCCGAGTATGAGTTAAAGTACCACCATGAACACCCGCGTTGACTTGAGATGGGAAAAGAAACCGCTACATCAGTCGGTCGTACACCCCCGTCTCATTTACATATCCTCGTGTTCAAGGTAAGGCATTAATAAAACGAATTCTGACTTCGCTCTTCGCTTTTGACCCCTCTCTTGTTTCGTGTGATTCGACCCACCCTAGGACCATTCACATGTTAGTATGACCTCTGATTGTTAACATATAACTCGTTTAGATGACATTAGATCAATTTAATAATCTAATTAGACACGATAGGTGGCTTCGACATAAGCTTTAAAATCAACTAACAATTCTGTAACTTAATTGAATGCATCTTTCTCTTTCACTAATTTTCTCGCTAGCATGGAAGTGCGTGCTTAACACCTTTCCATTTGCACTCGTTGACAAATTAGAATTGTTTTTAACCTAGTTCGTAATTACTTAATTTAATTTATAATTAATTAACCTTTAATTTGTTTTACTTGTTTCTAATATTGTAAATTTTGTTTTTATTATTTTTTAAGGTTCAAAATATGTAAATTTAATTTAGTGAATTTTTCCGTAATTTATTTTGCTGATTTCGAAATTAAAATGCAATTAACTTTGTTTTCTACAAAAAACCGTGCACTGCACGGGTCTGTTCTGACTTCTGATCCGTGCACTGCACGGGTCTGCCAGTTTTAGTTTCTTTTCTTCTTTTGTTTCTTTAATTGTTTACTAATCCTATTTTAATAAATATGGATTGGTGAATAATTTTAATAAGTTGGGTTCAATTTAATTAATAAGTTGTACCTAATTTATTTCAAGCCTTTGTACTTATTTATTTTAATTTAATTAGTTTAATTCTAATCTAATTTGTTTATTAACTAATAATTCGGCTAACATCTTTAATTAGTCTAACTTAGCTTTAGCTTTTTTTGTTTACATTTGTTTCGTTTATTAAGACTTAATAATTTAAGTTGTATTTTGTTAGTTTGTATTGTAATCTGAGTCAAAGTAATTACTATAGTTGTTGTAATTAGATTGAGTTGTAATTTATTTCTCGTTGTGTCGGCATGAAATGCCTGGGTTGTAATAGGATAGATCCCAATGGCTCCCCCATTCCTCCTAAGCCGTGTTTGCGCATCTTTTATTTTAAATCAACCAACATGCTAAAACAACTTTGACAAAGTTAGTATTCATGCATTAAACGACATAGAAATTGTTGTCACATGTTAGGGTTTTAAAACGATATTTGCATATCATATATCGTAGTAGCTATGACCTTGTTTGAAATCCGATACTTGACTTAGTAGAGGCCGTTATTGACGGGCGGGGTTAGGTGTCCTTATGGGCTTCCTAACACGTACCCTCACCCCTTACTCAAGATCTATGGTTTGCGGATCCGTCTAAATACCATTGGATTACGAGAGTCATTCAAATCGAGTGATATAGGGTACAAGTCTTTATCTTTAATCACTCGTAGTCGATTGGCTTTATGCTTTTCGATGAAAGGTGTAAAGTTGACTTGAACGGTTCCAAGTTCCCAAAAAACTTGGTGGCGACTCTAATTGGTCTTAATTCGATTCGAAAGAACCTCGAGTCGATTATGCCTAGTGTGGATCCCGCGGACGCAGTTCCCGAGGGCCTTGTCCACAGAAATCGAACAGGTTGATTTCTGAAATCGAACAGGTTGATTCCTTAAATGAGCTCGGACATGTGATTGAAAAACAGGGAGAAAAAAAAAACAGGGTCCGGTACGACCTTCCGAACGGCTGAAATTGAAGTGTATATAATATACGGTTTTTCGGGATTCCGGGGTCCCGGAACAAAATTCTCCTAAAATCACATAGAAAGGTCCTCGGGTCAGATAAGTGGCCACGCAAAGTTTGAGCACCAACGGAAGACATTTGGGGGTGCCGATGTGCCACAAACCAGCATTCGCCGAAACTCGGATTATCGTGAAAAATGTGTTAAACCTCATTATTTGAGGCTGAAATCGAACCGGTTGATTCCTAAAATGAGCTCGGACGCGTGATTGAAAAACAGGGAGAAAAAGAAACAGGTCCGATTTACCTTCCGAACGGCTGAAATTGAAGTGTAAATACAAGGTTTTTCGGGATTCCGGAGTCCCGGAACAAAAATCTCCGGAAATCACATAGAAAGTTCCTCAGATCAGATAAAGCGGCCGCGCAAAGTTTGAGCACCAACGGAAGACATTTCGGGGTGCCGGTGTGCCACAAACCAGCATTCGCCGAAACTCGGATTATCGTGAAAAATGTGTTAAAGCTCGTTATTTGAGGCTGAAATCGAACAGGTTGATTCCTGAAATTGAACAGGTTGATTCCTGAAATGAGCTCGGACGCGTGATTGAAAAACGGGAGAAAAAGAAACAGGTCCGATCGACCTTACCGAACGGCCAAATTGAAATGTATAATACACGGTTTTTCGGGATTCTGGGGTCCCGGAACAAAATTCTCCGGAAATCACATAGAAAGTTCCTCGGGTCAGATAAAGCGGCCACGCAAAGTTTGAGCACCAATGGAAGTAATTTGGGAGTGCCAGTGTGCCACAAACAAGCATTCGCCGAAACTCGGATTATTGTGAAAAATGTGATAAAGCTCGTTATTTGAACCTGAAATCGAACAGGTTGATTCCTGAAATCGAACAGGTTGATTCTTGAAATGAGCTCGGACGCGTGATTGAAAAACAGGGAGAAAAAGAAACAGGGTCTGGTACGACATTCCGAACGGCTGAAATTGAAGTATATAATACACGGTTATTCGGGATTCCGGGGTCACGGAACAACATTTTCCGAAAATCACATAGAAAGGTCTTCGGGTCAGATAAAGCGGCCACGCAAAGTTTGAGCACCAACGGAGGACATTTGGGGGTGCCGGTGTGCCACAAACCAGCATTCGCCGAAACTCGGATTATCGTGAAAAATGTGTTAAAACTCGTTATTTGAGGCTGAAATCGAACAGGTTGATTCCTGAAATGAGCTCGGACGCGTCATTGAAAAATAGGGAGAAAAAGAAACAGGGTCCGGTACGACCTTCCGAACGGCTGAAATTGAAGTGTATAATACACGGTTTTTCGGGATTCCGGGGACCCGGAACAAAATTCTTCGGAAATCATATAGAAAGTTCTTCGGGTCAGATAAAGCGGCCATGCACAGTTTGAGCACCAACGGAAGAAATTTGGGAGTGCCAGTGTGCCACAAACCAGCATTCGCCGAAACTCGGATTATTGTGAAAAATGTGATAAAGCTCTTTATTTGAAGCTGAAATCGAACAGGTTGATTCCTGAAATCGAACAGGTTGATTCCTGAAATGAGCTCGGACGCGTGATTGAAAAACAGGAGAAAAAAAAAAGCGATGTCGATCGACCTTCCGAACGGCTGAAATTGAAGTGTATAATACACGGTTTTTCGGGATTCCGGGTCCCGGAACAAAATTCTCCGGAAATCACATAGAACGTTCTTCGGGTCAGATTAAACGGCCATGCAAAGTTTGAGCACCAACGAAAGAAATTTGGGAGTGCCGATGTGCCACAAACCAGCATTCGCCGAAACTCGGATTATTGTGAAAAATGTGATAAAGCTCTTTATTTGAAGCTGAAATTGAACAGGCTCATTTCTGAAATCGAACAGGTTGATTCTTGAAATAAGTTCGGACGCGTGATTGAAAAATAGGGAGAAAAAGAAACAGGGTCTGGTACAACCTTCCGAACGGCTGAAATTGAAGTTTATAATACATGGTTTTTCGGGATTCCGGGGTCACGGAACAAAATTCTCCGGAAATCACATTGAAAGTTCTTCGGGTCAGATAAAGCGGCCACGCAAGGTTTGAGCACCAACGGAAGACATTTGGGGGTGCCGGTGTGCCACAAACCAACATTCGCCGAAACTCGGATTATCGTGAAAAATGTGTTAAAGCTCGTTATTTGAGGCTGAAATCGAACAGGTTGATTCCTGAAATCGAACAGGTTGATTCTTGAAATGAGCTCGGATGCGTGATTGAAAAACAGGGAGAAAAAGAAACAGGGTCCGGTACAACCTTCCGAACGGCTGAAATTTAAATGTATAATACACGGTTTTTCGGGATTCCGGGGTCACGGAACAAAATTCTCTGGAAATCACATAGAAAGTTCTTCGGGTCAGATAAAGCGGCCACGCAAAGTTTGAGCACCAACGGAAGAAATTTGGGAGTGCCGGTGTGCCACAAACCTGCATTCGCCGAAACTCGGATTATCGTGAAAAATGTGTTAAAGCTCGTTATTAGAAGCTGAAATCGAACAGGTTGATTCTTGAAATGAGCTCGGACGCGTGATTGAAAAACAGGGAGAAAAAGAAACAGGGTCCAAAAGTCGACCTTTCCGTGCAATTTGAAATTGAAGTGTATAATACACGGTTTTTCGGGATTCCGGGGTCCCGGAACAAAATTCTCCGGAAATCACATAATAAGTTTCCCGAGTCAGATAAAGCGGTCACGCAAAGTTTGAACACCAACGGAAGACATTTGGGGGTGCCGGTGTGCCACAAACCAGCATTCACCGAAACTCGGATTATCGTGAAAAATTTGTTAAACCTCGTTATTTGAGGCTGAAATCGAACTGGTTGAATCCTGAAATCGAACAGGTTGATTCTTGAAATGAGCTCGGACGCGTGATTGAAAAATAGGGAGAAAAAGAAACAGGGTCCGGTACGACCTTCCGTACAGCTGAAATTGAAGTGTATAATACACGGTTTTTCGGGATTCCGGGGTCCCGGAACAAAATTCTCCGTAAATCACATAGAAAGCTCTTCGGGTCAGATAAAGCGACCACGCAAAGTTTGAGCACCAACGGAAGACATTTGGGGGTGCCGATGTGCCACAAACCAGCATTCGCCGAAACTCGGATTATTGTGAAAAATGTGATAAAGCTCTTTATTTGAAGCTGAAATCGAACAGGCTGATTCCTGAAATCGAACAGGTTAATTCTTGAAATGAGCTCGGACGCGTGATTGAAAAACAGGGAGAAAAAGAAACAGGGTCCGGTACAACCTTCCGAACGGCTGAAATTGAAGTGTATAATACACGGTTTTTCGGGATTCCGGGTCCCGGAACAAAATTCTCCGGAAATCACATAGAAAGTTCTTCGGGTCAGATAAAGCGGCCACGCAAAGTTTGAGCACCAACGGAAGACATTTGGGGGTGCGGTGTGCCACAAACCAAGATTCGCCGAAACTCGGATTATCGTGAAAAATGTGTTAAAGCTCGTTATTTGAGGTCAAAATCGAACAGTTGAATCCTGAAATCGAACAGGTTGATTCTTGAAATGAGCTCTGACGCGTGATTGAAAAATAGGGAGAAAAAGAAACAGGTCCTGTTTACCTTCCGTATGGTGAAATTGAAGTGTATAATACACGGTTTTTCGGGATTCCGGGGTCCCGGAACAAAATTCTCCGGAAATCACATAGAAAGCTCTCCGGGTCAGATAAAGCGACCACGCAAAGTTTGAGCACCAACGGAAGACATTTGGGGGTGCCGGTGTGCCAAAACCAGCATTCGCCGAAACTCGAATTATCGTGAAAAATGTGTTAAACCTCGTTATTTGAGGCTGAAATCGAACCGGTTGATTCCTAAAATGAGCTCGGACGCGTGATTGAGAAACAGGGAGAAAAAGAAACAGGGTCCGGTACGACCTTCCGAACGGCTGAAATTGAAGTGTAAATACACGGTTTTTCGGGATTCCGGAGTCCCAGAACAAAATTCTCCGGAAATCACATAGAAAGTTCCTTGGATCAGATAAAGCGGCCACGCAAAGTTTGAGCACCAACGGAAGACATTTTGGGGTGCCGGTGTGCCACAAACCAAAGATTCGCCAAACTCTCGGATTATCGTGAAAAATGTATTAAAGCTCGTTATTTGAAGCTGAAATCGAACAGGTTGAATCCTGAAATCGAACAGGTTGATTCTTGAAATGAGCTCGGACGCGTGATTGAAAAACAGGGAGAAAAAGAAACAGAGTCCGGTACGACCTTCCGTACAGCTGAAATTGAAGTGTATAATACACGGTTTTTCGGGATTCCGGGGTCCCGGAACAAAATTCTCCGGAAATCAAATAGAAAGCTCTTCGGGTCAGATAAAGCGACCACACAAAGTTTGAGCACCAACGGAAGACATTTGGGGGTGCCAGTGTGCCAAAACCAGCATTCGCCGAAACTCGAATTATCGTGAAAATGTGTTAAACCTCGTTATTTGAGGCTGAAATCGAACAGGTTGATTCCTGAAATCGAACAGGTTTTCCTAAAATGAGCTCGGACGCGTGATTGAAAAACAGGGAGAAAAAGAAACAGGGTCCGGTACGACCTTCCGAACGGCTGAAATTAAAGTGTATAATACACGGTTTTTCGGGATTCCGGGGTCCCGGAACAAAATTCTCCGGAAATCACATAGTAAGTTCCCTGAGTCAGATAAAGCGGTCACGCAAAGTTTGAACACCAACGGAAGACATTTGGGGGTGCCGGTGTGCCACAAACCAGCATTCGCCGAAACTCGGATTATCGTGAAAAATTTGTTAAACCTCGTTATTTGAGGCTGAAATCGAACAGGTTGAATCCTGAAATCGAACAGGTTGATTCTTGAAATGAGCTCGGACGCGTGATTGAAAATAGGGAGAAAAAGAAACAGGGTCCGATACGACCTTCCGTACAGGTGAAATTGAAGTGTATAATACACGGTTTTTCGGGATTCCGGGGTCCCGGAACAAAATTCTCAGTAAATCACATAGAAAGCTCTTCGGGTCTGATAAAGCGACCACGCAAAGTTTGAGCACCAACGGAAGACATTTGGGGGTGCCGATGTGCCACAAACCAGCATTCGCCGAAACTCGGATTATTGTGAAAAATGTGATAAAACTCTTTATTTGAAGCTGAAATCGAACCGGTTGATTCCTAAAATGAGCTCGGACGCGTGATTGAGAAACAGGGAGAAAAAGAAACAATGTCCGGTACGACCTTCCGAACGGCTGAAATTGAAGTGTAAATACACGGTTTTTCGGGATTCCGGAGTCCCAGAACAAAATTCTCCGGAAATCACATAGAAAGTACCTTGGATCAGATAAAGCGGCCACGCAAAGTTTGAGCACCAACGGAAGACATTTTGGGGTGCCGGTGTGCCACAAACCAGCATTCGCCGAAACTCGGATTATCGTGAAAAATGTGTTAAAGCTCGTTATTTGAAGCTGAAATCGAACAGGTTGAATCCTGAAATCGAACAGGTTGATTCTTGAAATGAGCTCGGACGCGTGATTGAAAAACAGGGAGAAAAAGAAACGGTCCGTCGACCTTCCGTCTGTTGAAATTGAAGTGTATAATACACGGTTTTTCGGGAATCCGGGGTCCCGGAACAAAATTCTCCGGAAATCACAAAGAAAGCTCTTCGGGTCAGATAAAGCGACCACGCAAAGAATGAGCACCAACGGAAGACATTTGGGGGTGCCGGTGTGCCACAAACCAGCATTCGCCGAAACTCGAATTATCGTGAAAAATGTGTTAAACCTCGTTATTTGAGGCTGAAATCGAACCGGTTGATTCCTAAAATGAGCTCGGACGCGTGATTTAGAAACAGGGAGAAAAAGAAACAGGGTCCGGTACGACCTTCCGAACGGCTGAAATTGAAGTGTAAATACACGGTTTTTCGGGATTACGGAGTCCCAGAACAAAATTCTCCGGGAATCACATAGAAAGTTCCTCGGATCAGATAAAGCGGCCACGCAAAGTTTGAGCACCAACGGAAGACATTTTGGGGTGCCGGTGTGCCACAAACCAGCATTCGCCGAAACTCGGATTATCGTGAAAAATGTGTTAAAACTCGTTATTTGAGGCTGAAATCGAACAAGTTGATTTCTGAAATCGAACAGGTTGATTCATGAAATGAGCTCGGACGCGTGATTGAAAAACAGGGTGAAAAAAAAACAGTGTCCAGTACGACCTTCCGAACGGCTGAAATTGAAGTGTATAATACACGGTTTTTCGGGATTCCGAGGTCCCGGAAGAAAATTCTCCGGAAATCACATAGAAAGTTACTCGGGTCAGATAAAGCGGCCATGCAAAGTTTGAGCACCAACGGAAGACATTTGGGGGTGCCGGTGAGCCACAAATCAGCATTCGCCGAAACTCGGATTATCGTGAAAAATGTGATAAAGCTCGTTATTTGAGGCTGAAATCGAACAGGTTGATTTCTGAAATCGAACAGGTTTTCCTAAAATGAGCTCGGACGCGTGATTGAAAAACAGGGAGAAAAAGAAACAGGGTCCGGTACGACCTTCCGAACGGCTGAAATTGAAGTGTATAATACACGGTTTTTCGGGATTCCGGGGTCCCGAAACAAAATTCTCCGGAAATCACATAGTAAGTTCCCCGAGTCAGATAAAGCGGTCACGCAAAGTTCGAACACCAACAGAAGACATTTGGGGGTGCCGGTGTACCACAAACCAGCATTCGCCGAAACTCGGATTATCGTGAAAAATTTGTTAAACCTCGTTATTTGAGGCTAAAATCGAACAGGTTGATTCCTGAAATCGAACATGTTGATTCCTCAAATGAGCTCGGACCCGTGATTGAAAAACAGGGGGAAAAAAAAAACAGGGTCCGGTACGACTTTCCGAACGGCTGAAATTAAAGTGTATAATACACGGTTTTTCGGGATTCCGGGGTCCTGGAACAAAATTCTCTGGAAATCACATAATAAGTTCCCCGAGTCAGACAAAGCGGTCACGCAAAGTTTGAACACCAACGGAAGACATTTGGGGGTGCCGGTGTGCCACAAACCAGCATTCGCCGAAACTCAGATTATCGTGAAAAATTTGTTAAACCTCGTTATTTGAGGCTAAAATCGAACAGGTTGATTCCTGAAATCGAACATGTTGATTCCTGAAATGAGCTCGGACCCGTGATTGAAAAACAGGGAGAAAAAAAAAACAGGGTCCGGTACGACTTTCCGAACGGCTGAAATTGAAGTGTATAATACACGGTTTTTCGGGATTCCGGGGTCCCGGAACAAAATTCTCCGGAAATCACATAGAAAGTTTCTCGGGTCAGATAAAGCGGCCACGCAAATTTTGAGCACCAACGGAAGACATTTGGGGGTGCCGGTGTGCCACAAACCAGGATTCGCCGAAACTCGGATTATCGTGAAAAATGTGATAAAGCTCGTTATTTGAGGCTGAATTCGAACAGGTTGATTCCTGAAATCGAACATGTTGATTCCTGAAATGAGCTCGGACCCGTGATTGAAAAACAAGGAGAAAAAAAAACAGGGTCCGGTACGACCTTTCGAACGGCTGAAATTGAAGTGTATAATACACGGTTTTTCGGGATTCCGGGGTCCCGGAAGAAAATTCTCCGGAAACCACATAGAAAGTTACTCGGGTCAGATAAAGCGGCCATGCAAAGTTTGAGCACCAACGGAAGACATTTGGGGGTGCCGGTGTGCCACAAACCAGCATTCGCCGAAACTCGGATTATCGTGAAAAATGTGATAAAGCTCGTTATTTGAGGCTGAATTCGAACAGGTTGATTCCTGAAATCGAACATGTTGATTCCTAAAATGAGCTCGGACCCGTGATTGAAAAACAGGGAGAAAAAAAAACAGGGTCCGGTACGACCTTTCGAACGGCTGAAATTGAAGTGTATAATACACGGTTTTTCGGGATTCCGAGGTCCCGGAAGAAAATTTTCCGGAAATCACATAGAAAGTTCATCGGGTCAGATAAAGCGGCCTTGCAAAGTTTGAGCACCAACGGAAGACATTTGGGGGTGCCGGTGTGCCACAAACCAGCATTCGCCGAAACTCGGATTATCGTGAAAAATGTGATAAAGCTCGTTATTTGAGGCTGAAATCGAACAGGTTGATTCCTGAAATCAAACAGGTTTTCCTAAAATGAGCTCGGACGCGTGATTGAAAAACAAGGACAAAAAGAAACAGAGTCCGGTACGACCTTCCGAACGGCTGAAATTGAAGTGTATAAAACACGGTTTTTCGGGATTCCGGGGTCCCGGAACAAAATTCTCCGAAAATCACATAGTAAGTTCCCCGAGTCAGATAAAGCGGTCACGCAAAGTTTGAACACCTACAGAAGCATTTGGGGGTGCCGGTGTGCCACAAACCAGCATTCGCCGAAACTCGGATTATCGTGAAAAATGTGTTAAAACCTCGTTATTTAAGGCTGAACTCGAACAGGTTGATTCCTGAAATCGAACATGTTAATTCCTGAAATGAGCTCGGACCCGTGATTGAAAAACAGGGAGAAAAAAAAAACAGGGTCCGGTACGACTTTCCGAACTGCTGAAATTGAAGTGTATAATACACGGTTTTTCGGGATTCCGGGGTCCCGGAACAAAATTCTTCGGAAATCACATAGAAAGTTTCTCGGGTCAGATAAAGCTGCCACGCAAAGTTTGAGCACCAACGGAAGACATTTGGGGTGTCGGTGTGCCACAAACCAGCATTCGCCGAAACTCGGATTATCGTGAAAAATGTGATAAAGCTCGTTATTTGAGGCTGAATTCGAACAGGTTGATTCCTGAAATCGAACATGTTGATTCCGGAAATGAGCTCGGACCCGTGATTGAAAAATAGGGAGAAAAAAAAACAGGGTCCGGTACGACCTTTCGAACGGCTGAAATTGAAGTGTATAATACACGGTTTTTCGGGATTCCGGGGTCCGGGGTCCCGGAAGAAAATTGTCCGGAAATCACATAGAAAGTTCCTCGGGTCAGATAAAGCGGCCATGCAAAGTTTGAGCACCAACGGAAGACATTTGGGGGTGCCGGTGTGCCCTGAAAACCAAAGATTCGCCGAAACTTGGATTATCGTGAAAAATGTGATAAAGCTCGTTATTTGAGGCTGAATTCGAACAGGTTGATTCCTGAAATCGAACATGTTGATTCCTGAAATGAGCTCGGACCCGTGATTGAAAAACAGGGAGAAAAAAAAACAGGGTCTGGTACGACTTTCCGAACGGCTGAAATTGAAGTGTATAATACTCGGTTTTTCGGGATTCCGGGGTCCCGGAACAAAATTCTCCGGAAATCACATAGAAAGTTTCTCGGGTCAGATAAAGCTGCCACGCAAAGTTTGAGCACCAACGGAAGACATTTGGGGGTGTCGGTGTGCCACAAACCAGCATTCGCCGAAACTCGGATTATCGTGAAAAATGTGATAAAGCTCGTTATTTGAGGCTGAATTCGAACAGGTTGATTCCTGAAATCGAACATGTTGATTCCGGAAATGAGCTCGGACCCGTGATTGAAAAATAGAGAGAAAAAAAACAGGGTCCGGTACGACCTTTCGAACGGCTGAAATTGAAGTGTATAATACACGGTTTATCGGGATTCCGGGGTCCCGGAAGAAAATTGTCCGGAAATCACATAGAAAGTTCCTCGGGTCAGATAAAGCGGCCATGCAAAGTTTGAGCACCAACGGAAGACATTTGGGGGTGCCGGTATGCCACAAACCAGCATTCGCCGAAACTCGGATTATCGTGAAAAATGTGATAAAGCTCGTTATTTGAGGCTGAAATCGAACAGGTTGATTCCGAAAATCGAACAGGTTTTCCTAAAATGAGCTCGGACGCGTGATTGAAAAACAGGGAGAAAAAGAAACAGGTCCGCATTTACCTTCCGAACGGAAATTGAAGTTATAATACACGGTTTTTGGGATTCCGGTCCCGAACAAAATTCTCCGGAAATCACATAGTAAGTTCCCCGAGTCAGATAAAGCGGTCACGCAAAGTTTGAACACCAACAGAAGACATTTGGGGGTGCCGGTGTGCCACAAACCAGCATTCGCCGAAACTCGGATTATCGTGAAAAATGTGATAAAGCTCGTTATTTGAGGCTGAATTCGAACAGGTTGATTCCTGAAATCGAACATGTTGATTCCTGAAATGAGCTCGGACCCGAGATTGAAAAACAGGGAGAAAAAAAAACAGGGTCCGGTACGACCTTTCGAACGGTTGAAATTGAAGTGTATAATACACGGTTTTTCGGGATTCCGGGGTCCCGGAAGAAAATTTTCCGGAAATCACATAGAAAGTTCATCGGGTCAGATAAAGCGGCCTTGCAAAGTTTGAGCACCAACGGAAGACATTTGGGGGTGCCGGTGTGCCACAAACCAGCATTCGCCGAAACTCGGATTATCGTGAAAAATGTGATAAAGCTCGTTATTTGAGGCTGAAATCGAACAGGTTGATTCCTGAAATCGAACAGGTTTTCCTAAAATGAGCTCGGACGCGTGATTGAAAAACAAGGAGAAAAAGAAACAGAGTCCGGTACGATCTTCCGAACGGCTGAAATTGAAGTGTATAATACACGGTTTTTCGGGATTCCGGGGCCCCGGAACAAAATTCTCCGGAAATCACATAGTAAGTTCCCCGAGTCAGATAAAGCAGTCACGCAAAGTTTGAACACCAACAGAAGACATTTGGGGGTGCCGGCGTGCCACAAACCAGCATTCGCCGAAACTCGGATTATCGTGAAAAATTTGTTAAACTTCGTTATTTGAGGCTAAAATCGAACAGGTTGATTCCTGAAATCGAACATGTTGATTCCTGAAATGAGCTCGGACCCGTGATTGAAAAACAGGGAGAAAAAAGAAACAGGGTCCGGTACGATTTTCCGAACGGCTGAAATTGAAGTGTATAATACACGGTTTTTCGGGATTCCGGGTCCCGAAACAAAATTCTCCGAAATCACATAATAAGTTCCCGAGTCGATAAAGCGGTCACGCAAAGTTTGAACACCAACGGAAGACATTTGGGGGTGCCGGTGTGCCACAAACCAGCATTCGCCGAAACTCGGATTATCGTGAAAATTTTTTTAAACCTCGTTATTTGAGGCTAAAATCGAACAGGTTGATTCCTGAAATCGAACATGTTGATTCCTGAAATGAGCTCGGACCCGTGATTGAAAAACAGGGAGAAAAAAAAAACAGGGTCCGGTACGACTTTCCGAACGGCTGAAATTGAAGTGTATAATACACGGTTTTTCGGGATTCCGGGGTCCCGGAACAAAATTCTCCGGAAATCACATAAAAAGTTCCTCGGGTCAGATAAAGCGGCCACGCAAAGTTTGAGCACCAACGGAAGACATTTGGGGTGCCGGTGTGCCACAAACCAGCATTCGCCGAAACTCGGATTATCGTGAAAAATGTGATAAAGCTCGTTATTTGAGGTCAATTTGAACAGGTTGATTCCTGAAATCGAACATGTTGATTCCGGAAATGAGCTCGGACCCGTGATTGAAAAATAGGAGAAAAAAAAACAGGTCCGTCGACCTTTCGAACGGCTGAAATTGAAGTGTATAATACACGGTTTTTCGGGATTCCGGGGTCCGGGGTCCCGGAAGAAAATTGTCCGGAAATCACATAGAAAGTTCCTCGGGTCAGATAAAGCGGCCATGCAAAGTTTGAGCACCAACGGAAGACATTTGGGGGTGCCGGTGTGCCTAAAACCAAAGATTCGCCGAAACTTGGATTATCGTGAAAAATGTGATAAAGCTCGTTATTTGAGGTGAAATTGAACAGGTTGATTCCTGAAATCGAACATGTTGATTCCTGAAATGAGCTCGGACCCGTGATTGAAAAACAGGGAGAAAAAAAAACAGGGTCTGGTACGACTTTCCGAACGGCTGAAATTGAAGTGTATAATACTCGGTTTTTCGGGATTCCGGGGTCCCGGAACAAAATTCCTCGGAAATCACATAGAAAGTTTCTCGGGTCAGATAAAGCTACCACGCAAAGTTTGAGCACCAACGGAAGACATTTGGGGGTGTCGGTGTGCCACAAACCAGCATTCGCCGAAACTCGGATTATCGTGAAAAATGTGATAAAGCTCGTTATTTGAGGCTGAATTCGAACAGGTTGATTCCTGAAATCGAACATGTTGATTCCGGAAATGAGCTCGGACCCGTGATTGAAAAATAGAGAGAAAAAAAACAGGGTCCGGTACGACCTTTCGAACGGCTGAAATTGAAGTGTATAATACACGGTTTATCGGGATTCCGGGGTCCCGGAAGAAAATTGTCCGGAAATCACATAGAAAGTTCCTCGGGTCAGATAAAGCGGCCATGCAAAGTTTGAGCACCAACGGAAGACATTTGGGGGTGCCGGTATGCCACAAACCAGCATTCGCCGAAACTCGGATTATCGTGAAAAATGTGATAAAGCTCGTTATTTGAGGCTGAAATCGAACAGGTTGATTCCGAAAATCGAACAGGTTTTCCTAAAATGAGCTCGGACGCGTGATTGAAAAACAGGGAGAAAAAGAAACAGGGTCCGGTACGACCTTCCGAACGGCTGAAATTGAAGTTATAATACACGGTTTTTCGGGATTCCGGGGTCCCGGAACAAAATTCTCCGGAAATCACATAGTAAGTTCCCCGAGTCAGATAAAGCGGTCACGCAAAGTTTGAACACCAACAGAAGACATTTGGGGGTGCCGGTGTGCCACAAACCAGCATTCGCCGAAACTCGGATTATCGTGAAAAATGTGATAAAGCTCGTTATTTGAGGCTGAATTCGAACAGGTTGATTCCTGAAATCGAACATGTTGATTCCTGAAATGAGCTCGGACCCGAGATTGAAAAACAGGGAGAAAAAAAAACAGGGTCCGGTACGACCTTTCGAACGGTTGAAATTGAAGTGTATAATACACGGTTTTTCGGGATTCCGGGGTCCCGGAAGAAAATTTTCCGGAAATCACATAGAAAGTTCATCGGGTCAGATAAAGCGGCCTTGCAAAGTTTGAGCACCAACGGAAGACATTTGGGGGTGCCGGTGTGCCACAAACCAGCATTCGCCGAAACTCGGATTATCGTGAAAAATGTGATAAAGCTCGTTATTTGAGGCTGAAATCGAACAGGTTGATTCCTGAAATCGAACAGGTTTTCCTAAAATGAGCTCGGACGCGTGATTGAAAAACAAGGAGAAAAAGAAACAGTCCGTCGACCTTCCGAACGGCTGAAATTGAAGTGTATAATACACGGTTTTTCGGGATTCCGGGGCCCCGGAACAAAATTCTCCGGAAATCACATAGTAAGTTCCCCGAGTCAGATAAAGCAGTCACGCAAAGTTTGAACACCAACAGAAGACATTTGGGGGTGCCGGCGTGCCACAAACCAGCATTCGCCGAAACTCGGATTATCGTGAAAAATTTGTTAAACTTCGTTATTTGAGGCTAAAATCGAACAGGTTGATTCCTGAAATCGAACATGTTGATTCCTGAAATGAGCTCGGACCCGTGATTGAAAAACAGGGAGAAAAAAGAAACAGGGTCCGGTACGATTTTCCGAACGGCTGAAATTGAAGTGTATAATACACGGTTTTTCGGGATTCCGGGGTCCCGAAACAAAATTCTCCGGAAATCACATAATAAGTTCCCCGAGTCAGATAAAGCGGTCACGCAAAGTTTGAACACCAACGGAAGACATTTGGGGGTGCCGGTGTGCCACAAACCAGCATTCGCCCAAACTCGGATTATCGTGAAAATTTTTTTAAACCTCGTTATTTGAGGCTAAAATCGAACAGGTTGATTCCTGAAATCGAACATGTTGATTCCTGAAATGAGCTCGGACCCGTGATTGAAAAACAGGGAGAAAAAAAAAACAGGGTCCGGTACGACTTTCCGAACGGCTGAAATTGAAGTGTATAATACACGGTTTTTCGGGATTCCGGGGTCCCGGAACAAAATTCTCCGGAAATCACATAAAAAGTTCCTCGGGTCAGATAAAGCGGCCACGCAAAGTTTGAGCACCAACGGAAGACATTTGGGGGTGCCGGTGTGCCACAAACCAGCATTCGCCGAAACTCGGATTATCGTGAAAAATGTGATAAAGCTCGTTATTTGAGGCTGAATTTAAACAGGTTGATTCCTGAAATCGAACATGTTGATTCCTGAAATGAGCTCGGACCCGTGATTGAAAAACAGGGAGAAAAAAAACAGGTCCTGCACGATGCGACTTTCCGAACGGCTGAAATTGAAGTGTATAATACACGGTTTTTCGTGATTCCGGGGTCCTGGAACAAAATTCTCCGGAAATAACATAGAAAGTTCTTCGGGTCAGATAAAGCGGCCATGCAAAGTTTGAGTACCAGCAGAAGACATTTGGGGGTGCCGGTGTGCCACAAAACAGCATTCGCCGAAACTCGGATTATCGTGAAAAATGTGTTAAAGCTCGTTATTTGAGGCTGAAATCGAACATGTTGATTCCTCAAATGGAACAGGTTGATTCCTGAAATAAGCTCGGACGCGTGATTGAAAAACTAAGTGAAAAAGAAACATGGTCCGGTACGACCTTCCGTACGGCTGAAATTGAAGTGTATAATACACGGGTTTTCGGGATTCCGGAGTCCCGGAACAAAATTCTACGGAAATCACATAGAAAGCTCCTCGGGTCAGATAAAGCGGCCACGCAAAGTTTGAGCACCAATGGAAGACATTTGGGGGTTTCTATGTGCCACAAACCAGCATTCGCCGAAACTCGGATTATCGTGAAAAATGTGATAAAGCTCGTTATTTGAGGCTCAAATCGAAAAGGTTGATTCCTGAAATCGAACAGGTTGATTCCTAAAATGAGCTCGGACGCGTGATTGAAAAACAGGGAGAAAAAGAAACAGGGTCCGGTACGACTTTCCGAACGGCTGAAATTGAAGTGTATAATACACGGTTTTTCGGGATTCCGGGGTCCCGAAACAAAATTCTCCGGAAATCACATAGAAAGTTCCTCGTGTCAGATAAAGCGGCCACGCAAAGTTTGAGCACCAACGAAAGACATTTGGGGGTGCCGGGGTGCAACAAACCAGCATTCGCCGAAACTCGGATTATCGTGAAAAATGTGATAAAGCTCGTTATTTGAGGCTGAAATCGAACAGGTTGATTCTTGAAATCGAACAGGTTGATTCCTAAAATGAGCTCGGACACGTGATTGAAAAACAGGGAGAAAAAGAAACATGGTCCGGTACGACCTTCCGAACGGCTAAAATTGAAGTGTATAATACACGGTTTTTCGGGATTCCGGGGTCCCGGATCAAAATTCTCCGGAAATCACATAGAAAGTTCCTCGGGTCAGATAAAGCGGCCACGCAAAGTTTGAGCACCAACGGAAGACATTTGGGAGTGCCGGTGTGCTACAACCCAGCATTCGCCGAAACTCGGATTATCGTGAAAAATGTGATAAAGCTCGTTATTTGAGGCTCAAATCGAACAGGTTGATTCCTAAAATGAGTTCGGACGCGTGATTGAAAAACAGGGAGAAAAAGAAACAGGGTCCGGTACGACCTTCCGAACGGCTGAAATTGAAGTGTATAATACACGGTTTTTCGGGATTCCGGGGTCCCGGAACAAAATTCTCCGGAAATCAAATAGTAAGTTCCTCGGGTCAGATAAAGAGGTCACGCAAAGTTTGAACACCAACGGAAGACATTTGGGGGTGCCGGTGTGCCACAAACCAGCATTCACCGAAACTCGGATTATAGTGAAAAATGTGTTAAAACCTCGTTATTTGAGGCTGAAGTCGAACAGGTTGATTCCTGAAATCGAACATGTTAATTCCTGAAATGAGCTCGGACCCGTGATTGAAAAACAGGGAGAAAAAAAAAACAGGGTCCGGTACGACCTTTCGAACGGCTGAAATTGAAGTGTATAATACACGGGTTTTCGGGATTCCGGAGTCCCGGAACAAAATTCTACGGAAATCACATAGATAGTTCCTCGAGTCAGATAAAGCGGCCACGCAAAGTTTGAGCACAAACGGAAGACATTTGGGGGTGCCGGTGTGCCACAAACCATCATTCGCCGAAACTCGAATTATCGTGAAAAATGTGATAAAGCTCGTTATTTGAGGCTCAAATCGAACAGGTTGATTACTGAAATCGAACAGGTTGATTCCTAAAATGAGCTCGGACGCGTGATTGAAAAACAGGAGAAAAAAACAAACAGGTCCTGCGACCTTCCGAACGGCTGAAATTGAAGTGTATAATACACGGTTTTTCGGGATTCCGGGGTCCCGGAACAAAAATCTCCGGAAATCACATAGTAAGTTCCCCGGGTCATATAAAGCGGTCACGCAAAGTTTGAACACCAACGGAAGATATTTGGGGGTGCCGGTGTGCCACAAACCAGCATTCGCCGAAACTCGGATTATCGAGAAAAATTTGTTAAACCTCGTTATTTGAGGCTGAAATCGAACAGGTTGATTCCTGAAATCGAACATGTTGATTCCTCAAATGAGCTCGGACCCGTGATTTAAACACAGGGAGAAAAAAAACAGGGTCCGGTACGACCTTCCGAACGGCTGAAATTGAAATGTATAATACACGGTTTTTCGGGATTCCGGGGTCCCGGAACAAAATTCTCCGGAAATCACATAGAAAGTTCCTCGGGTCAGATAAAGCGGCCACGCAAAGTTTGAGCACCAAAGGAAGACATTTGGGGGTGCCGGTGTGCCACAAACCAGCATTCGCCGAAACTCGGATTATCGTGAAAAATGTGATAAAGCTCGTTATTTGAGGCTGAAATCGAACAGGTTGATTTCTGAAATCGAACAGGTTGACTCCTAAAATGACCTCGGACGCGTGATTGAAAAACAGGGAGAAAAAGAAACAGGGTCCGGTACGACCTTCCGAACGGCTGAAATTGAAGTGTATAATACACGGTTTTTCGGGATTCCGGGGTCCCGGAACAAAATTCTCCGGAAATCACATAGTAAGTTCCTCGGGTCAGATAAAACGGTCACGCAAAGTTTGAACACCAACGGAAGACATTTGGGGGTGCCGGTGTGCTACAAACCAGCATTCGCCGAAACTCGGATTATCGTGAAAAATGTGTTAAACCTCGTTATTTGAGGCGGAAATCGAACAGGTTTATTTTTGAAATCAAACATGTTGATTTCTGAAATGAGCTCGGACCCGTGATTGAAAAACAGGGAGAAAAAAAACAGGGTCCGGTACGACCTTCCGAACGGCTGAAATTGAAATGTATAATACACGGTTTTTCGGGATTCCGGGGTCCCTAAGAAAATTCTCCGAAATCACATAGAAAGTTCCTCGGGTCAGATAAAGCGGCCGCGCAAAGTTTGAGCACCAACGGAAGACATTTGGGGGTGTCGGTGTGCCACAAACCAGCATTCGCCGAAACTCGGATTATCGTGAAAAATGTGTTAAACCTCGTTATTTGAGGCTGAAATCGAACCGGTTGATTCCTAAAATGAGCTCGGACGCGTGATTGAGAAAAAGGGAGAAAAAAAACAGGGTCCGGTACGACCTTCCGAACGGCTTAAATTGAAATGTATAATACCGGTTTTTCGGAATTCCGGGGTCCCGGAAGAAAATTCTCCGGAAATCACATAGAAAGTTCCTCAGGTCAGATAAAGCGGCCGCGCAAAGTTTGAGCACCAACGGAATACATTTGGGGGTGCCGGTGTGCCACAAACCAGCATTCGCCGAAACTCGGATTATCGTGAAAAATGTGTTAAAACCTCGTTATTTGAGGCTGAACTCGAACAGGTTGATTTCCGAAATCGAACATGTTGATTCCTGAAATGAGCTCGCACCCGTGATTGAAAAATAGGGAGAAAAAAAACAGGGTCCGGTACGACCTTCCGAACGGCTGAAATTGAAGTGTATAATACACGGTTTTTCGGGATTCCGGGGTCCCGGAACAAAATTCTCCGGAAATCACATAGTAAGTACCCCGGGTCATATAAAGCGGTCACGCAAAGTTTGAACACCAACGGAAGACATTTGGGGGTGCCGGTGTGCCACAAACCAGCATTCGCCGAAACTCGGATTATCGAGAAAAATTTGTTAAACCTCGTTATTTGAGGCTGAAATCGAACAGGTTGATTCCTGAAATCGAACATGTTGATTCCTGAAATGAGCTCGGACCCGTGATTTAAAAACAGGGAGAAAAAAAACAGGGTCCGGTACGACCTTCCGAACGGCTAAAATTGAAATGTATAATACACGGTTTTTCGGGATTCCGGGGTCCCGAAACAAAATTCTCCGGAAATCACATAGAAAGTTCCTCGGGTCAGATAAAGCGGCCACGCAAAGTTTGAGCACCAAAGGAAGACATTTGGGGGTGCTAGTGTGCCACAAACCAACATTCGCCGAAACTCGGATTATAGTGAAAAATGTGTTAAAACCTCGTTATTTGAGGCTGAACTCGAACAAGTTGATTCCTGAAATCGAACATGTTAATTCCTGAAATGAGCTCGGACCCGTGATTGAAAAACAGGGAGAAAAAAAAAACAGGGTCCGGTACGACCTATCGAACGGCTGAAATTGAAGTGATACACGGTTTTTCGGGATTTCGGGGTCCCGGAACAAAATTCTCCGGAAATCACATAGAAAGTTCCTCGGGTCAGATAAAGCGGCCACGCAAAGTTTGAGCACCAAAGGAAGAAATTTGGGGGTGCCGGTTTGCCACAAACCAGCATTCGCCGAAACTCGAATTTTCGTGAAAAATGTGATAAAGCTCGTTAATTGCGGCTCAAATCGAACAGGTTGATTACTGCAATCGAACATGTTGATTCCTAAAATGAGCTCGGACGCGTGATTGAAAAACAGGTAGAAAAAGAAACAGGGTCCGGTACGACCTTCTGAACGGCTGAAATTGAAGTGTATATAATACACGGTTTTTCGGGAATCCGGGGTCCCGGAACAAAGTTCTCCGGAAATCACATAGTAAGTTCCCCGGGTCATATAAAGCGGTCACGCAAAGTTTGAACACCAACGGAAGATATTTGGGAGTGCCGGTGTGCCACAAACCAGCATTCGCCGAAACTCGGATTATCGTGAAAAAATTGTTAAACCTCGTTATTTGAGGCTGAAATCGAACAGGTTGATTCATGAAATCGAACATGTTGATTCCTGAAATGAGCTCGGACCCGTGATTTAAAAACAGGGAGAAAAAAAACAGGGTCCGGTACGACCTTCCGAACGGCTGAAATTGAAATGTATAATACACGGTTTTTCGGGATTCCAGGGTCCCGGATCAAAATTCTCCGGAAATCACATAGAAAGTTCCTCGGGTCAGATAAAGTGGCCACGCAAAGTTTGAGCACCAAAGGAAGACATTTGGGGGTGCCGGTGTGCCACAAAACAGCATTCGCCGAAACTCGGATTATCGTGAAAAATGTGATAAAGCTCGTTATTTGAGGCTCAAATCGAACAGGTTGATTCCTAAAATGATCTCGGACGCGTAATTGAAAAACAGGGAGAAAAAGAAACAGGGTCCGGTACGATCTTCCGAACGGCTGAAATTGAAGTGTATAATACACGGTTTTTCGGGATTCCGGGGTCCCGGAACAAAATTCTACGGAAATCACATAGTAAGTTCCCCGGGTCAGATAAAGCGGTCACGCAAAGTTTGAGCACCAACGGAAGACATTTGGGGGTGCTTGGTGTGCCCTGGCTACAAACCAAAGATTCGCCGAAACTCGGATTATCGTGAAAAATGTGTTAAACCTCGTTATTTGAGGCTGAAATCGAACCGGTTGATTCCTAAAATGAGCTCGGACGCGTGATTGAGAAAAAGGGAGAAAAAAAACAGGGTCCGGTATGACCTTCCGAACGGCTGAAATTGAAATGTATAATACACGGTTTTTCGGGATTCCGGGGTCCTGGAAGAAAATTCTCCGGAAATCACATAGAAAGTTCCTCGGGTCAGATAAAGCGGCGGCGCAAAGTTTGAGCACCAACGGAAGACATTTGGGGGTGCCGGTGTGCCTGAAACCAAAGATTCGCCAAACTCGGATTATCGTGAAAAATGTGTTAAAACCTCGTTATTTGAGGCTGAACTCGAACAGGTTGATTTCTGAAATCGAACATGTTGATTCCTGAAATGAGCTCGCACCCGTGATTTAAAAATAGGGTGAAAAAAAACAGGGTCCGATACGACCTTCCGAACGGCTGAAATTGAAGTGTATAATACACGGTTTTTCGGGATTCCGGGGTCCCGGAACAAAATTCTCCGGAAATCACATAGTAAGTTCGCCGGGTCAGATAAAGCGGTCACGCAAAGTTTGAACACCAACGGAAGACATTTTGGGGTGCCGGTGTGCCAAAAAACCAGCATTCGCCGAAACTCGGATTATCGTGAAAAATTTGTTAAACCACGTTATTTGAGGCTGAAATCGAACAGGTTGATTCCTCAAATCGAACATGTTGATTCCTGAAATGAGCTCGGACCCGTGATTGAAAAACAGGGAGAAAAAAAAACAGAGTCCGGTACGACCTTCCGGACGGCTGAAATTGAAGTGTATAATACACGATTTTTCAGGATTCCGGGGTCCCGGAACAAAATTCTCCGGAAATCACATAGAAAGTTCCTCGGGTCAGATAAAGCGGCCACGCAAAGTTTGAGCACCAACGGAAGACATTTGGGGGTGCCGGTGTGCCACAAACCAGCATTCGCCGAAACTCGGATTATCGTGAAAAATGTGTTAAACCTCGTTATTTGAGGCTGAAATCGAACCGGTTGATTCCTAAAATGAGCTCGGACGCGTGATTGAGAAACAGGGAGAAAAAAAACAGGGTCCGGTATGACCTTCCGAACGGCTGAAATTGAAATGTATAATACACGGTTTTTCGGGATTCCGGGGTCCCGAAAGAAAATTCTCCGGAAATCACATAGAAAGTTCCTCGGGTCAGATAAAGCGGCCGCGCAAAGTTTGAGCACCAACGGAAGACATTTGGGGGTGCCGGTGTGCCACAAACCAGCATTCGCTGAAACTCGGATTATCGTGAAAAATGTGTGAAAACCTCAATATTTGAGACTGAACTCGAACAGGTTGATTTCTGAAATCGAACATGTTGATTCCTGAAATGAGCTCGGACCCGTGATTGAAAAATAGGGAGAAAAAAAAAACAGGGTCCGGTACGACCTTCCGAACGGCTCAAATTGAAGTGTATAATACACAGTTTTTCGGGATTCCGGGGTCCCGGAACAAAATTCTCCGGAAATCACATAGTAAGTTCCTCGGGTCAGATAAAGTTGTCACGCAAAGTTTGAGCACCAACGGAAGACATTTGGGGGTGCTTAGGTGTGCCTGAACCAAAGATTCGCCAAACTCGGATTATCGTGAAAAATGTGTTAAACCTCGTTATTTGAGGCTGAAATCGAACCGGTTGATTTCTAAAATGAGCTCGGACGCGTGATTGAGAAAAAGGGAGAAAAAACAGGTCCGATTTACCTTCCGAACGGCTGAAATTGAAATGTATATTACACGGTTTTTCGGGATTCGGGTCCCTAACAAAATTCTCCGGAAATCACATAGAAAGTTCCTTGGGTCAGATAAAGCGGCCGCGCAAAGTTTGAGCACCAACGGAAGACATTTGGGGTGCCGGTGTGCCACAAACCAGCATTCGCCGAAACTCGGATTATCGTGAAAAATGTGTTAAAACCTCGTTATTTGAGGTCAACTCGAACAAAGTTGATTTCTGAAATCGAACATGTTGATTCCTGAAATGAGCTCGGACCCGTGATTGAAAAATAGGAGAAAAAAAAACGGGTCCTGTTTACGACCTTCCGAACGGTTGAAATTGAAGTGTATAATACACGGTTTTCGGGATTCCGGAACAAAATTCTCCGGAAATCACATAGTAAGTTCCTCGGGTCAGATAAAGCGGTCACGCAAAGTTTGAGCACCAACGGAAGACATTTGGGGGTCCCGGTGTGCCACAAACCAGCATTCGCCGAAACTCGGATTATCGTGAAAAATGTGTTAAACCTCGTTATTTGAGGCTGAAATCGAACCAGTTGATTCCTAAAATGAGCTCGGACGCGTGATTGAGAAAAAGGGAGAAAAAACAGGTCCGGTACGACTTTCCGAACGGCTGAAATTGAAGTGTATAATACATGGTTTTTCGGGATTCCGGGTCCCTAACAAAATTCTCCTAAATCACATAAAAAGTTTCTCGGGTCAGATAAAGCGGCCACGCAAAGTTTGAGCACCAACGGAAGACATTTGGGGGTGCCGGTGTGCCACAAACCAGCATTCGCCGAAACTCGGATTATCGTGAAAAATGTGATAAAGCTCGTTATTTGAGGCTCAAATCGAACAGGTTGATTCCTAAAATGAGCTCGGACGCGTAATTGAAAAACAGGGAGAAAAAGAAACAGGGTCCGGTACGACCTTCCGAACGGCTGAAATTGAAGTGTATAATACACGGTTTTTCGGGATTCCGGGGTCCCGGAACAAAATTCTACGGAAATCACATAGTAAGTTCCCCGGGTCAGATAAAGCGGTCACGCAAAGTTTGAGCACCAACGGAAGACATTTGGGGGTGCCGGTGTGCCACAAACCAGCATTCGCCGAAACTCGGATTATCGTGAAAAATGTGTTAAACCTCGGTATTTGAGGTCAAATCGAACCGGTTGATTCCTAAAATGAGCTCGGACGCGTGATTGAGAAAAAGGAGAAAAAAACAGGGTCCGGTATTTACCTTCCCAACGGCTGAAATTGAAATGTATAATACACGGTTTTTCGGGATTTCGGGGTCCCGGAAGAAAATTCTCCGGAAATCACATAGAAACTTCCTCGGGTCAGATAAAGCGGCCGCGCAAAGTTTGAGCACCAACGGAAGACATTTGGGGGTGCCGGTGTGCCACAAACCAGCATTCGCCGAAACTCGGATTATCGTGAAAAATGTGTTAAAACCTCGTTATTTGAGGTCAACTCGAACAAAGTTGATTTCTCAAATCGAACATGTTGATTCCTGAAATGAGCTCGCACCCGTGATTGAAAAATAGGGAGAAAAAAACAGGGTCCGGTACGACCTTCCGAACGGCTCAAAATTGAAGTGTATAATACACGGTTTTTCGGGATTCCGGAACAAAATTCTCCGGAAATCACATAGTAAGTTCGCCGGGTCGGATAAAGCGGTCACGCAAAGTTTGAACACCAACGGAAGACATTTTGGGGTGCCGGTGTGCCAAAAAACCAGCATTCGCCGAAACTCGGATTATCTTGAAAAATTTGTTAAACCACGTTATTTGAGGCTGAAATCGAACAGGTTGATTCCTGAAATCGAACATGTTGATTCCTGAAATGAGCTCGGACCCGTGATTGAAAAACAGGGAGAAAAAAAACAGAGTCCTGCATTTACCTTCCGGACGGGTTTGAAATTGAAGTGTATAATACACGATTTTTCAGATTCCGGTCCCGAACAAAATTCTCCGAAAATCACATAGAAAGTTCCTCGGGTCGATAAAGCGGCCACGCAAAGTTTGAGCACCAACGGAAGACATTTGGGGGTGCCGGTGTGCCACAAACCAGCATTCGCCGAAACTCGGATTATCGTGAAAAATGTGTTAAACCTCGTTATTTGAGGCTGAAATCGAACCGGTTGATTCCTAAAATGAGCTCGGACGCGTGATTGAGAAACAGGGAGAAAAAAAACAGGGTCCGGTATGACCTTCCGAACGGCTGAAATTGAAATGTATAATACACGGTTTTTCGGGATTCCGGGGTCCCGAAAGAAAATTCTCCGGAAATCACATAGAAAGTTCCTCGGGTCAGATAAAGCGGCCGCGCAAAGTTTGAGCACCAACGGAAGACATTTGGGGGTGCCGGTGTGCCACAAACCAGCATTCGCTGAAACTCGGATTATCGTGAAAAATGTGTGAAAACCTCAATATTTGAGACTGAACTCGAACAGGTTGATTTCTGAAATCGAACATGTTGATTCCTGAAATGAGCTTGGACCCGTGATTGAAAAATAGGGAGAAAAAAAAAAACAGGGTCCGGTACGACCTTCCGAACGGCTCAAATTGAAGTGTATAATACACAGTTTTTCGGGATTCCGGGGTCCCGGAACAAAATTCTCCGGAAATCACATAGTAAGTTCCTCGGGTCAGATAAAGCTGTCACGCAAAGTTTGAGCACCAACGGAAGACATTTGGGGGTGCCGGTGTGCCACAAACCAGCATTCGCCGAAACTCGGATTATCGTGAAAAATGTGTTAAACCTCGTTATTTGAGGCTGAAATCGAACCGGTTGATTTCTAAAATGAGCTCGGACGCGTGATTGAGAAAAAGGGAGAAAAAAAACAGGGTCCGGTACGACCTTCCGAACGGCTGAAATTGAAATGTATATTACACGGTTTTTCGGGATTCCGGGGTCCCGGAACAAAATTCTCCGGAAATCACATAGAAAGTTCCTTGGGTCAGATAAAGCGGCCGCGCAAAGTTTGAGCACCAACGGAAGACATTTGGGGTGCCGGTGTGCCACAAACCAGCATTCGCCGAAACTCGGATTATCGTGAAAAATGTGTTAAAACCTCGTTATTTGAGGTCAACTCGAACAAAGTTGATTTCTCAAATCGAACATGTTGATTCCTGAAATGAGCTCGGACCCGTGATTGAAAAATAGGGAGAAAAAAAACAGGGTCCTGTTTACGACCTTCCGAACGACTCAAATTGAAGTGTATAATACACGGTTTTTCGGGATTCCGGAACAAAATTCTCCGGAAATCACATAGTAAGTTCCTCGGGTCAGATAAAGCGGTCACGCAAAGTTTGAGCACCAACGGAAGACATTTGGGGGTCCCGGTGTGCCACAAACCAGCATTCGCCGAAACTCGGATTATCGTGAAAAATGTGTTAAACCTCGTTATTTGAGGCTGAAATCGAACCAGTTGATTCCTAAAATGAGCTCGGACGCGTGATTGAGAAAAAGGGAGAAAAAAACAGGGTCCGGTACGACTTTCCGAACGGCTGAAATTGAAGTGTATAATACATGGTTTTTCGGGATTCCGGGGTCCCGGAACAAAATTCTCCGGAAATCACATAAAAAGTTCCTCGGGTCAGATAAAGCGGCCACGCAAAGTTTGAGCACCAACGGAAGAAATTTGGGGGTGCCGGTGTGCCACAAACCAGCATTCGCCGAAACTCGGATTATCGTGAAAAATGTGATAAAGCTCGTTATTTGAGGCTCAAATCGAACAGGTTGATTCCTAAAATGAGCTCGGACGCGTAATTGAAAAACAGGGAGAAAAAGAAACAGGGTCCGGTACGACCTTCCGAACGGCTGAAATTGAAGTGTATAATACACGGTTTTTCGGGATTCCGGGGTCCCGGAACAAAATTCTACGGAAATCACATAGTAAGTTCCCCGGGTCAGATAAAGCGGTCACGCAAAGTTTGAGCACCAACGGAAGACATTTGGGGGTGCCGGTGTGCCACAAACCAGCATTCGCCGAAACTCGGATTATCGTGAAAAATGTGTTAAACCTCGTTATTTGAGGCTGAAATCGAACCGGTTGATTCCTAAAATGAGCTCGGACGCGTGATTGAGAAAAAGGGAGAAAAAACAGGTCCGGTCCCACGACCTTCCCAACGGCTGAAATTGAAATGTATAATACACGGTTTTCGGGATTCCGGTCCCTAAGAAAATTCTCCGGAAATCACATAGAAACTTCCTCGGGTCGAGATAAAGCGGCGCGCAAAGTTTGAGCACCAACGGAAGACATTTGGGGGTGCCGGTGTGCCACAAATCAGCATTCGCCGAAACTCGGATTATCGTGAAAAATGTGTTAAAACCTCGTTATTTGAGGCTGAACTCGAACAGGTTGATTTCTGAAATCGAACATGTTGATTCCTGAAATGAGCTCGCACCCGTGATTGAAAAATAGGGAGAAAAAAAACAGGATCCGATACGACCTTCCGAACGGCTGAAATTGAAGTGTATAATACACGGTTTTTCGGGATTCCGGGGTTCCGGAACAAAATTCTCCGGAAATCACATAGTAAGTTCGCCGGGTCAGATAAAGCGGTCACGCAAAGTTTGAACACCAACGGAAGACATTTTGGGGTGCCGGTGTGCCAAAAAACCAGCATTCGCCGAAACTCGGATTATCGTGAAAAATTTGTTAAACCACGTTATTTGAGGCTGAAATCGAACAGGTTGATTCCTGAAATCGAACATGTTGATTCCTGAAATGAGCTCGGACCCGTGATTGAAAAACAGGGAGAAAAAAAAACAGAGTCCGGTACGACCTTCCGGACGGCTGAAATTGAAGTGTATAATACACGATTTTTCAGGATTCCGGGGTCCCGGAACAAAATTCTCCGGAAATCACATAGAAAGTTCCTCGGGTCAGATAAAGCGGCCACGCAAAGTTTGAGCACCAACGGAAGACATTTGGGGGTGCCGGTGTGCCTGAAACCAAAGATTCGCCAAACTCGGATTATCGTGAAAATGTGTTAAAACCTCGTTATTTGAGGCTGAACTCGAACAGGTTGATTTCTGAAATCGAACATGTTGATTCCTGAAATGAGCTCGCACCCGTGATTGAAAAATAGGGAGAAAAAAAACAGGATCCGATACGACCTTCCGAACGGCTGAAATTGAAGTGTATAATACACGGTTTTTCGGGATTCCGGTCCCGAACAAAATTCTCCTAAATCACATAGTAAGTTCGCCGGGTCAGATAAAGCGGTCACGCAAAGTTTGAACACCAACGGAAGACATTTTGGGGTGCCGGTGTGCCAAAAAACCAGCATTCGCCGAAACTCGGATTATCGTGAAAAATTTGTTAAACCTCGTTATTTGAGGCTGAAATCGAACAGGTTGATTCCTGAAATCGAACATGTTGATTCCTGAAATGAGCTCGGACCCGTGATTGAAAAACAGGGAGAAAAAAAAAACAGGGTCCTGTCATTTACCTTCCTGGACGGTGAAATTGAAGTGTATAATACACGGTTTTTCGAGATTCCGGGGTCCGGAACAAAATTCTCCGGAAATCACATAGAAAGTTCCTCGGGTCAGATAAAGCGGCCACGCAAAGTTTGAGCACCAACGGAAGACATTTGGGGGTGCCGGTGTGCCACAAACCAGCATTCGCCGAAACTCGTATTATCGTGAAAAATGTGTTAAACCTCGTTATTTGAGGCTGAAATCGAACCGGTTGATTCCTAAAATGAGCTCGGACGCGTGATTGAGAAACAGGGAGAAAAAAACAGGGTCTGGTACGACCTTCCGAACGGCTGAAATTGAAATGTATAATACACGGTTTTTGGGGATTCCGGGGTCCCGAAAGAAAATTCTCCGGAAATCACATAGAAAGTTCCTCGGGTCAGATAAAGCGGCCGCGCAAAGTTTGAGCACCAACGGAAGACATTTGGGGGTGCCGGTGTGCCACAAACCAGCATTTGCCGAAACTCGGATTATCGTGAAAAATGTGTTAAACCTCGTTATTTGAGGCTGAAATCGAATAGGTTTATTCCTGAAATCAAACATGTTGATTCCTGAAATGAGCTCGGACCCGTGATTGAAAAATAGGGAGAAAAAAAAACAGGTCCTGTTTACCTTCCGAACGGCTGAAATTGAAATGTATAATACACGGTTTTTCGGAATTCCGGGGTCCCGAAACAAAATTCTCCGGAAATCACATAGTAAGTTCCTCGGGTCAGATAAAGCGGTCACGCAAAGTTTGAGCACCAACGGAAGACATTTGGGGGTGCCGGTGTGCCACAAACCAGCATTTGCCGAAACTCGGATTATCGTGAAAAATGTGTTAAACCTCGTTATTTGAGGCTGAAATCGAATAGGTTTATTCCTGAAATCAAACATGTTGATTCCTGAAATGAGCTCGGACCCGTGATTGAAAAATAGGGAGAAAAAAAACAGGGTCCGGTACGACCTTCCGAACGGCTGAAATTGAAGTGTATAATACACGGTTTTTCGGGATTCCGGGGTCCCGGAACAAAATTCTCCGGAAATCACATAGTAAGTTCCTCGGGTCAGATAAAGCGGTCACGCAAAGTTTGAGCACCAACGGAAGACATTTGGGGGTGCCGGTGTGCCACAAACCAGCATTCGCCGAAACTCGGATTATCGTGAAAAATGTGTTAAACCTCGTTATTTGAGGCTGAAATCGAATAGGTTTATTCCTGAAATGAAACATGTTGATTCCTGAAATGAGCTCGGACCCGTGATTGAAAAATAGGGAGAAAAAAACAGGTCCGGTCGACCTTCCGAACGGTTTGAAATTGAAATGTATAATACACGGTTTTTCGGAATTCCGGGGTCCCGAAACAAAATTCTCCGGAAATCATATAGAAAGTTCCTCGGGTCAGATAAATCGGCCGCGCAAAGTTTGAGCACCAACGGAAGACATTTGGGGTGCCGGTGTGCCACAAACCAGCATTCGCCGAAACTCGGATTATCGTGAAAAATGTGTTAAAACCTCGTTATTTGAGGCTGAACTCGAACAGGTTGATTTCTGAAATCGAACATGTTGATTCCTGAAATGAGCTCGGACCCGTGATTGAAAAATAGGGAGAAAAAAAAACAGGGTCCGGTACGACCTTCCGAACGGCTGAAATTGAAGTGTATAATACACGGTTTTTTCTGATTCCGGTCCCGAACAAAATTCTCCGGAAATCACATAGTAAGTTCCTCGGGTCAGATAAAGCGGTCACGCAAAGTTTTAGCACCAACGGAAGACATTTGGGGGTGCCGGTGTGCCACAAACCAGCATTCGCCGAAACTCGAATTATCGTGAAAAATGTGTTAAAACCTCGTTATTTGAGGCTGAACTCGAACAGGTTGATTTCTGAAATCGAACATGTTGATTCCTGAAATGAGCTCGCACCCGTGATTGAAAAATAGGGAGAAAAAAAACAGGGTCCGGTACGACCTTCCGAACGGCTGAAATTGAAGTGTATAATACACGGTTTTTCGGGATTCCGGGGTCCCGGAACAAAATTCTCCGGAAATCACATAGTAAGTTCGCCGGGTCAGATAAAGCGGTCACGCAAAGTTTGAACACCAACGGAAGACATTTTGGGGTGCCGGTGTGCCAAAAAACCAGCATTCGCCGAAACTCGGATTATCGTGAAAAATTTGTTAAACCTCGTTATTTGAGGCTGAAATCGAACAGGTTGATTCCTGAAATCGAACATGTTGATTCCTGAAATGAGCTCGGACCCGTGATTGAAAAACAGGGAGAAAAAAAAAACAGGGTCCGGTACGACCTTCCGGACGGCTGAAATTGAAGTGTATAATACACGATTTTTCGAGATTCCGGGGTCCCGGAACAAAATTCTCCGGAAATCACATAGAAAGTTCCTTGGGTCAGATAAAGCGGCCACGCAAAGTTTGAGCACCAACGGAAGACATTTGGGGGTGCCGGTGTGCCACAAACCAGCATTTGCCGAAACTCGGATTATCGTGAAAAATGTGTTAAACCTCGTTATTTGAGGCTGAAATCGAATAGGTTTATTCCTGAAATCAAACATGTTGATTCCTGAAATGAGCTCGGACCCGTGATTGAAAAATAGGGAGAAAAAAAACAGGGTCCGGTACGACCTTCCGAACGGCTGAAATTGAAATGTATAATACACGGTTTTTCGGAATTCCGGGGTCCCGAAACAAAATTCTCCGGAAATCACATAGTAAGTTCCTCGGGTCAGATAAAGCGGTCACGCAAAGTTTGAGCACCAACGGAAGACATTTGGGGGTGCCGGTGTGCCACAAACCAGCATTTGCCGAAACTCGGATTATCGTGAAAAATGTGTTAAACCTCGTTATTTGAGGCTGAAATCGAATAGGTTTATTCCTGAAATCAAACATGTTGATTCCTGAAACGAGCTCGGACCCGTGATTGAAAAATAGGGAGAAAAAAAACAGGGTCCGGTACGACCTTCCGAACGGCTGAAATTGAAGTGTATAATACACGGTTTTTCGGGATTCCGGGGTCCCGGAACAAAATTCTCCGGAAATCACATAGTAAGTTCCTCGGGTCAGATAAAGCGGTCACGCAAAGTTTGAGCACCAACGGAAGACATTTGGGGGTGCCGGTGTGCCACAAACCAGCATTCGCCGAAACTCGGATTATCGTGAAAAATGTGTTAAACCTCGTTATTTGAGGCTGAAATCGAATAGGTTTATTCCTGAAATCAAACATGTTGATTCCTGAAATGAGCTCGGACCCGTGATTGAAAAGTAGGGAGAAAAAAAACAGGGTCCGGTACGACCTTCCGAACGGCTGAAATTGAAATGTATAATACACGGTTTTTCGGAATTCCGGGGTCCCGAAACAAAATTCTCCGGAAATCACATAGAAAGTTCCTCGGGTCAGATAAATCGGCCGCGCAAAGTTTGAGCACCAACGGAAGACATTTGGGGTGCCGGTGTGCCACAAACCAGCATTCGCCGAAACTCGGATTATCGTGAAAAATGTGTTAAAACCTCGTTATTTGAGGCTGAACTCGAACAGGTTGATTTCTGAAATCGAACATGTTGATTCCTGAAATGAGCTCGGACCCGTGATTGAAAAATAGGGAGAAAAAAAACGGGTCCTAGATTACGACCTTCCGAACGGCTCAAAATTGAAGTGTATAATACACGGTTTTTCGGGATTCCGGGAACAAAATTCTCCGGAAATCACATAGTAAGTTCCTCGGGTCAGATAAAGCGGTCACGCAAAGTTTTAGCACCAACGGAAGACATTTGGGGGTGCTTGGGTGTGCCTACAAACCAAAGATTCGCCGAAACTCGAATTATCGTGAAAAATGTGTTAAACCTCGTTATTTGAGGCTGAAATCGAACCGGTTGATTCCTAAAATGAGCTCGGACGCGTGATTGAGAAAAAGGAGAAAAAAAAACAGGTCCTGTTTACCTTCCGAACGGCTGAAATTGAAATGTATAATACACGGTTTTTGGGATTCCGGGGTCCCGGAAGAAAATTCTCCGGAAATCACATAGAAAGTTCCCGGTCGATATAAAGCGGCCGCGCAAAGTTTGAGCACCAACGGAAGACATTTGGGGGTGCCGGTGTGCCACAAACCAGCATTCGCCGAAACTCGGATTATCGTGAAAAATGTGTTAAAACCTCGTTATTTGAGGCTGAAATCGAACATGTTGATTCCTGAAATGAGCTCGCACCCGTGATTGAAAAATAGGGAGAAAAAAAACAGGGTCCGGTACGACCTTCCGAACGGCTGAAATTGAAGTGTATAATACACGGTTTTTTCTGTTTCCGGTCCCGAACAAAATTCTCCGGAAATCACATAGAAAGTTTCTCGGGTCAGATAAAGCGGCCACGCAAAGTTTCAGCACCAACGGAAGATATTTGGGGGTGCCAGTGTGCCACAAACCAGCATTCGCCGAAACTCGGATTATCGTGAAAAATGTGATAAAGCTCGTTATTTGAGGCTGAAATCGAACAGGTTGATTTCTGAAATCGAACAGGTTGACTCCTAAAATGAGCTCGGACGCGTGATTGAAAAACAGGGAGAAAAAGAAACAGGGTCCGGTACGACCTTCCGAACGGCTGAAATTGAAGTGTATAATACACGGTTTTTCGGGATTCCGGGGTCCTGGAACAAAATTCTTCGGAAATCACATAGAAAGTTCCTCGGGTGAGATAAAGCGGTCACGCAAAGTTTGAACACCAACGGAAGACATTTGGGGGTGCCGTGTGCTACAAACCGGCATTCGCCGAAACTCGGATTATCGTGAAAAATGTGTTAAAGCTCGTTATTTGAGGCTGAAATCGAACAGGTTGATTCCTGAAATGAGCTCGGACGCGTGATTGAAAAACAGGGAGAAAAAGAAACATAGTCTGGTACGACCTTCCGAACGGCTGAAATTGAAGTGTATAATACACGGTTTTTCGGGATTCCGGGGTCCCGGAACAAAATTCTCCGGAAATCACATAGTAAGTTCCTCGGGTCAGATAAAACGGTCACGCAAAGTTTGAACACCAACGGAAGACATTTGGGGGTGCCGGTGTGCCACAAACCAGCATTTGCCGAAACTCGGATTATCGTGAAAAATGTGTTAAACCTCGTTATTTGAGGCTGAAATCGAATAGGTTTATTCCTGAAATCAAACATGTTGATTCCTGAAATGAGCTCGGACCCGTGATTGAAAAATAGGGAGAAAAAAAACAGGGTCCGGTACGACCTTCCGAACGGCTGAAATTGAAATGTATAATACACGGTTTTTCGGAATTCCGGGGTCCCGGAACAAAATTCTCCGGAAATCACATAGTAAGTTCCTCGGGTACGATAAAGCGGTCACGCAAAGTTTGAGCACCAACGGAAGACATTTGGGGGTGCCGGTGTGCCACAAACCAGCATTTGCCGAAACTCGGATTATCGTGAAAAATGTGTTAAACCTCGTTATTTGAGGCTGAAATCGAATAGGTTTATTCCTGAAATCAAACATGTTGATTCCTGAAATGAGCTCGGACCCGTGATTGAAAAATAGGGAGAAAAAAAACAGGGTCCGGTACGACCTTCCGAACGGCTGAAATTGAAGTGTATAATACACGGTTTTTCGGGATTCCGGGGTCCCGGAACAAAATTCTCCGGAAATCACATAGTAAGTTCCTCGGGTCAGATAAAGCGGTCACGCAAAGTTTGAGCACCAACGGAAGACATTTGGGGGTGCCGGTGTGCCACAAACCAGCATTTGCCGAAACTCGGATTATCGTGAAAAATGTGTTAAACCTCGTTATTTGAGGCTGAAATCGAATAGGTTTATTCCTGAAATCAAACATGTTGATTCCTGAAATGAGCTCGGACCCGTGATTGAAAAATAGGGAGAAAAAAAAACGGGTCCGGTACGACCTTCCGAACGGCAAATTGAATTGAAGTGTATAATACACGTTTTTTCGGGATTCCGGAACAAAATTCTCCGGAAATCACATAGTAAGTTCCTCGGGTCAGATAAAGAGGTCACGCAAAGTTTGAGCACCAACGGAAGACATTTGGGGGTGCCGGTGTGCCAAAACCAAAGATTCGCCAAACTCGGATTATCGTGAAAATGTGTTAAACCTCGTTATTTGAGGTCAAATCGAATAGGTTTATTCCTGAAATCAAACATGTTGATTCCTGAAATGAGCTCGGACCCGTGATTGAAAAGTAGGAGAAAAAAAAAACAGGGTCCGGTGACGACCTTCCGAACGGTGAAATTGAAATGTATAATACACGGTTTTTCGAATTCGGTCCCGAAACAAAATTCTCCATAAATCACATAGAAAGTTCCTCGGGTCAGATAAATCGGCCGCGCAAAGTTTGAGCACCAACGGAAGACATTTGGGGTGCCGGTGTGCCACAAACCAAAATTCGCCGAAACTCGGATTATCGTGAAAATGTGTTAAAACCTCGTTATTTGAGGTCAACTCGAACAGTTGATTTCTGAAATCGAACATGTTGATTCCTGAAATGAGCTCGGACCCGTGATTGAAAAATAGGGAGAAAAAAAAACAGGGTCCGGTACGACCTTCCGAACGGCTGAAATTGAAGTGTATAATACACGGTTTTTCGGGATTCCGGGGTCCCGGAACAAAATTCTCCGGAAATCACATAGTAAGTTCCTCGGGTCAGATAAAGCGGTCACGCAAAGTTTTAGCACCAACGGAAGACATTTGGGGGTGCTTGGTGTGCCTACAAACCAAAGATTCGCCGAAACTCGTATTATCGTGAAAAATGTGTTAAACCTCGTTATTTGAGGCTGAAATCGAACCGGTTGATTCCTAAAATGAGCTCGGACGCGTGATTGAGAAACAGGAGAAAAAAAACGGTCCGTACGACCTTCCGAACGGCTGAAATTGAAATGTATAATACACGGTTTTTGGGGATTCCGGGGTCCCGAAAGAAAATTCTCCGGAAATCACATAGAAAGTTCCTCGGGTCAGATAAAGCGGCCGCGCAAAGTTTGAGCACCAACGGAAGACATTTGGGGGTGCCGGTGTGCCACAAACCAGCATTTGCCGAAACTCGGATTATCGTGAAAAATGTGTTAAACCTCGTTATTTGAGGTTGAAATCGAATAGGTTTATTCCTGAAATCAAACATGTTGATTCCTGAAATGAGCTCGGACCCGTGATTGAAAAATAGGGAGAAAAAAAAACGAGGTCCGGTTTACCTTCCGAACGGCCGAAATTGAAATGTATAATACACGGTTTTTCTAATTCCGGTCCCGAAACAAAATTCTCCGGAAATCACATAGTAAGTTCCTCGGGTCAGATAAAGCGGTCACGCAAAGTTTGAGCACCAACGGAAGACATTTGGGGTGCCGGTGTGCCACAAACCAAAGATTTTGCCAAACTCGGATTATCGTGAAAAATGTGTTAAACCTCGTTATTTGAGGTCAAAAATCGAATAGGTTTATTCCTGAAATCAAACATGTTGATTCCTGAAATGAGCTCGGACCCGTGATTGAAAAATAGGGAGAAAAAAAACAGGTCCGTTTACCTTCCGAACGGTTTGAAATTGAAGTGTATAATACACGGTTTTTCGGGATTCCGGGGTCCCTGAACAAAATTCTCCGGAAATCACATAGAAAGTTCCTCGGGTACGATAAAGCGGTCACGCAAAGTTTGAGCACCAACGGAAGACATTTGGGGGTGCCGGTGTGCCACAAACCAAAGATTCGCCAAACTCGGATTATCGTGAAAAATGTGTTAAACCTCGTTATTTGAGGTCAAATCGAATAGGTTTATTCCTGAAATCAAACATGTTGATTCCTGAAATGAGCTCGGACCCGTGATTGAAAAGTAGGGAGAAAAAAACGGGGTCCGGTACGACCTTCCGAACAGTACAAATTGAAATGTATAATACACGGTTTTTCGAATTAGGGGTCCCGAAACAAAATTCTCCGGAAATCACATAGAAAGTTCCTCGGGTCAGATAAATCGGCCGCGCAAAGTTTGAGCACCAACGGAAGACATTTGGGGTGCTTTGGTGTGCCACAAACCAAAGATTCGCCAAACTCGGATTATCGTGAAAATGTGTTAAAACCTCGTTATTTGAGGTCAACTCGAACAAAGTTGATTTCTGAAATCGAACATGTTGATTCCTGAAATGAGCTCGGACCCGTGATTGAAAAATAGGGAGAAAAAAAACGGTCCTGTCGACCTTCCGAACGGCTGAAATTGAAGTGTATAATACACGGTTTTTCGGGATTCCGGGGTCCCGGAACAAAATTCTCCGGAAATCACATAGTAAGTTCCTCGGGTCAGATAAAGCGGTCACGCAAAGTTTTAGCACCAACGGAAGACATTTGGGGGTGCCGGTGTGCCACAAACCAGCATTCGCCGAAACTCGAATTATCGTGAAAAATGTGTTAAACCTCGTTATTTGAGGCTGAAATCGAACCGGTTGATTCCTAAAATGAGCTCGGACGCGTGATTGAGAAAAAGGGAGAAAAAAAACAGGTCCGGTACGACCTTCCGAACGGTGAAATTGAAATGTATAATACACGGTTTTTTTTCGGGATTCCGGGTCCCTGGAAGAAAATTCTCCGGAAATCACATAGAAAGTTCCCGGGTCGATAAAGCGGCGCGCAAAGTTTGAGCACCAACGGAAGACATTTGGGGGTGCCGGTGTGCCACAAACCAGCATTCGCCCAAACTCGGATTATCGTGAAAAATGTGTTAAAACCTCGTTATTTGAGGCTGAAATCGAACATGTTGATTCCTGAAATGAGCTCGCACCCGTGATTGAAAAATAGGAGAAAAAAAAGGGTCCGTTGACCTTCCGAACGGCAGAAATTGAAGTGTATAATACACGGTTTTTCGGGTTCAGGGTCCCTAACAAAATTCTCCGGAAATCACATAGAAAGTTTCTCGGGTCAGATAAAGCGGCCACGCAAAGTTTCAGCACCAACGGAAGATATTTGGGGGTGCCGGTGTGCCTGAAACCAAGATTCGCCAAAAACTCGGATTATCGTGAAAAATGTGATAAAGCTCGTTATTTGAGGCTGAAATCGAACAGGTTGATTTCTGAAATCGAACAGGTTGACTCCTAAAATGAGCTCGGACGCGTGATTGAAAAACAGGGAGAAAAAGAAACAGGGTCCGGTACGACCTTCCGAACGGCTGAAATTGAAGTGTATAATACACGGTTTTTCGGGATTCCGGGGTCCTGGAACAAAATTCTCCAGAAATCACATAGTAAGTTCCTCGGGTCAGATAAAGCGGTCACGCAAAGTTTGAACACCAACGGAAGACATTTGGGGTGCTTGGTGTGCTAAAACCAAAGATTCGCCGAAACTCGGATTATCGTGAAAAATGTGTTAAACCTCGTTATTTGAGGTCAAATCGAACAGGTTGATTCCTGAAATGAGCTCGGACGCGTGATTGAAAAACAGGAGAAAAAGAAACATAGTCCGTACGACCTTCCGAACGGCTCAAATTGAAGTGTATAATACACGGTTTTCGGGATTCCGGTCCCTAACAAAATTCTCCGGAAATCACATAGTAAGTTCCTCGGGTCAGATAAAACGGTCACGCAAAGTTTGAACACCAACGGAAGACATTTGGGGGTGCCGGTGTGCTACAAACCAGCATTCGCCGAAACTCGGATTATCGTGAAAAATGTGTTAAACCTCGTTATTTGAGGCTGAAATCGAACAGGTTTATTTTTGAAATCAAACATGTTGATTCCTGAAATGAGCTCGGACCCGTGATTAAAACACAGGGAGAAAAAAAACAGGGTCCGGTACGACCTTCCGAACGGCTGAAATTGAAGTGTATAATACACGGTTTTTCGGGATTCCGGGATCCCGGAACAAAATTCTCCGGAAATCACATAGTAAGTTCCTCGGGTCAGATAAAGCGGTCACGCAAAGTTTGAGCACCAACGGAAGACATTTGGGGGTGCCGGTGTGCCACAAACCAGCATTCGCCGAAACTCGGATTATCGTGAAAAATGTGTTAAACCTCGTTATTTGAGGCTGAAATCGAATAGGTTTATTCCTGAAATCAAACATGTTGATTCCTGAAATGAGCTCGGACCGTGATTGAAAAATAGGGAGAAAAAAAAAACAGGTCCGTTTACCTTCCGAACGGCCGAAATTGAAATGTATAATACACGGTTTTTCGAATTAAAGTCCCGAAAAAAATTCTCCGGAAATCACATAGAAAGTTCCTCGGGTCAGATAAATCGGCCGCGCAAAGTTTGAGCACCAACGGAAGACATTTGGGGTGCCGGTGTGCCACAAACCAGCATTCGCCGAAACTCGGATTATCGTGAAAAATGTGTTAAAACCTCGTTATTTGAGGCTGAACTCGAACAGGTTGATTTCTGAAATCGAACATGTTGATTCCTGAAATGAGCTCGGACCCGTGATTGAAAAATAGGGAGAAAAAAAAACAGGGTCCGGTACGACCTTCCGAACGGCTGAAATTGAAGTGTATAATACACGGTTTTTCGGGATTCCGGGGTCCCGGAACAAAATTCTCCGGAAATCACATAGTAAGTTCCTCGGGTGAGATAAAGCGGTCACGCAAAGTTTTAGCACCAACGGAAGACATTTGGGGGTGCCGGTGTGCCACAAACCAGCATTCGCCGAAACTCGAATTATCGTGAAAAATGTGTTAAACCTCGTTATTTGAGGCTGAAATCGAACCGGTTGATTCCTAAAATGAGCTCGGACGCGTGATTGAGAAAAAGGGAGAAAAAAAACAGGGTCCGGTACGACCTTCCGAACGGCTGAAATTGAAATGTATAATACACGGTTTTTCGGGATTCCGGGGTCCCGGAAGAAAATTCTCCGGAAATCACATAGAAAGTTCCCCGGGTCAGATAAAGCGGCCGCGCAAAGTTTGAGCACCAACGGAAGACATTTGGGGGTGCCGGTGTGCCACAAACCAGCATTCGCCGAAACTCGGATTATCGTGAAAAATGTGTTAAAACCTCGTTATTTGAGGCTGAACTCGAACATGTTGATTTCTGAAATCGAACATGTTGATTCCTGAAATGAGCTCGCACCCGTGATTGAAAAATAGGGAGAAAAAAAACAGGGTCCGGTACGACCTTCCGAACGGCTGAAATTGAAGTGTATAATACACGGTTTTTCGGGTTCCGGTCCCGAACAAAATTCTCCGGAAATCACATAGAAAGTTTCTCGGGTCAGATAAAGCGGCCACGCAAAGTTTCAGCACCAACGGAAGATATTTGGGGGTGCCAGTGTGCCACAAACCAGCATTCGCCGAAACTCGGATTATCGTGAAAAATGTGATAAAGCTCGTTATTTGAGGCTGAAATCGAACAGGTTGATTTCTGAAATCGAACAGGTTGACTCCTAAAATGAGCTCGGACGCGTGATTGAAAAACAGGGAGAAAAAGAAACAGGGTCCGGTACGACCTTCCGAACGGCTGAAATTGAAGTGTATAATACACGGTTTTTCGGGATTCCGGGGTCCTGGAACAAAATTCTCCAGAAATCACATAGTAAGTTCCTCGGGTCAGATAAAGCGGTCACGCAAAGTTTGAACACCAACGGAAGACATTTGGGGGTGCCGGTGTGCTACAAACCAGCATTCGCCGAAACTCGGATTATCGTGAAAAATGTGTTAAACCTCGTTATTTGAGGTTTGAAATCGAACAGTTGATTCCTGAAATGAGCTCGGACGCGTGATTGAAAAACAGGGAGAAAAAGAAACAGAGTCCGGTACGACCTTCCGAACGGCTGAAATTGAAGTGTATAATACACGGTTTTTCGGGATTCCGGGGTCCCGGAACAAAATTCTCCGGAAATCACATAGTAAGTTCCTCGGGTCAGATAAAACGGTCACGCAAAGTTTGAACACCAACGGAAGACATTTGGGGGTGCCGGTGTGCTACAAACCAGCATTCGCCGAAACTCGGATTATCGTGAAAAATGTGTAAAACCTCGTTATTTGAGGTCAAATCGAACAGTTTATTTTTGAAATCAAACATGTTGATTCCTGAAATGAGCTCGGACCCGTGATTAAAAAACAGGAGAAAAAAAAGGTCCTGATACGACCTTCCGAACGGTTGAAATTGAAGTGTATAATACACGGTTTTTCGGGATTCCGGGGTCCCGGAACAAAATTCTCCGGAAATCACATAGTAAGTTCCTCGGGTCAGATAAAGCGGTCACGCAAAGTTTGAGCACCAACGGAAGACATTTGCGGGTGCCGGTGTGCCAAAACCAAAGATTCGCCGAAACTCTGGATTATCGTGAAAAATGTGTTAAACCTCGTTATTTGAGGCTGAAATCGAACCGGTTGATTCCTAAAATGAGCTCGGACGCGTGATTGAGAAAAAGGAGAAAAAACAGGGTCCGTTTACCTTCCGAACGGCTGAAATTGAAATGTATAATACACGGTTTTTCGGGATTCCGGGGTCCCGGAAGAAAATTCTCCGGAAATCACATAGAAAGTTCCTCGGGTCAGATAAAGCGGCCGCGCAAAGTTTGAGCACCAACGGAAGACATTTGGGGGTGCGGTGTGTACAAACCAAAGATTCGCCAAACTCGGATTATCGTGAAAAATGTGTTAAAACCTCGTTATTTGAGGCTGAACTCGAACAGGTTGATTTCTGAAATCGAACATGTTGATTCCTGAAATGAGCTCGCACCCGTGATTGAAAAATAGGGAGAAAAAAAACAGGGTCCGGTACGACCTTCCGAACGGCTGAAATTGAAGTGTATAATACACGGTTTTTCGGGTTTCCGGGGTCCCGGAACAAAATTCTCCGGAAATCACATAGAAAGTTTCTCGGGTCAGATAAAGCGGCCACGCAAAGTTTCAGCACCAACGGAAGATATTTGGGGGTGCCGGTGTACCAAACCAAATTCGCCGAAACTCGGATTATCGTGAAAAATGTGATAAAGCTCGTTATTTGAGGCTGAAATCGAACAGTTTGATTTCTGAAATCGAACAGGTTGACTCCTAAAATGAGCTCAGACGCGTGATTGAAAAACAGGGAGAAAAAGAAACAGGGTCCTATCACGACCTTCCGAACAGTTTGAAATTGAAGTGTATAATACACGGTTTCGGGATTCCGGGGTCCCGGAACAAAATTCTCCTGAAATCACATAGTAAGTTCCTCGGGTCAGATAAAGCGGTCACGCAAAGTTTGAACACCAACGGAAGACATTTGGGGGTGCTTGGTGTGCTACAAACCAAAGATTCGCCAAACTCGGATTATCGTGAAAAATGTGTTAAACCTCGTTATTTGAGGTCAAATCGAAATCGAAAGTTGATTCCTGAAATGAGCTCGGACGCGTGATTGAAAAACAGGAGAAAAAGAAACATAGTCTGTACGACCTTCCGAACGGCCGAAATTGAAGTGTATAATACACGGTTTTTCGGGATTCCGGGTCCCGGAACAAAACTCTCCGGAAATCACATAGTAAGTTCCTCGGGTCAGATAAAACGGTCACGCAAAGTTTGAACACCAACGGAAGACATTTGGGGTGCCGGTGTGCTACAAACCAAAGATTCGCCGAAACTCGGATTATCGTGAAAAATGTGTTAAACCTCGTTATTTGAGGTCGAAATCGAACAGTTTATTTTTGAAATCAAACATGTTGATTCCTAAAATGAGCTCGGACCCGTGATTAAAAAACAGGAGAAAAAAAAACAGGGTCCTGATTTACCTTCCGAACGGCTGAAATTGAAGTGTATAATACACGGTTTTTCGGGATTCCGGGATCCCGAACAAAATTCTCCGGAAATCACATAGAAAGTTCCTCGGGTACGATAAAGCGGTCACGCAAAGTTTGAGCACCAACGGAAGACATTTGGGGGTGCCGTGTGTACAAACCAAAGATTCGCCGAAACTCGGATTATCGTGAAAAATGTGTTAAACCTCGTTATTTGAGGCTGAACTCGAACCGGTTGATTCCTAAAATGAGCTCGGACGCGTGATTGAGAAAAAGGAGAAAAAAAACTGGTCCGTTTACCTTCCGAACGGCTGAAATTGAAATGTATAATACACGGTTTTTCGGGATTAGGTCCCTAAGAAAATTCTCCGAAATCACATAGAAAGTTCCTCGGGTCAGATAAAGCGGTCGCGCAAAGTTTGAGCACCAACGGAAGACATTTGGGGGTGCCGGTGTGCCACAAACCAAAGATTCGCCAAACTCGGATTATCGTGAAAAATGTGTTAAAACCTCGTTATTTGAGGTGAACTCGAACAAAGTTGATTTCTGAATTCGAACATGTTGATTCCTGAAATGAGCTCGCACCCGTGATTGAAAAATAGGGAGAAAAAAAAACAGGGTCCGATTTACCTTCCGAACGGCTGAAATTGAAGTGTATAATACACGGTTTTTCGGGATTCCGGTGTCCCGGAACAAAATTCTCCGGAAATCACATAGTAAGTTCGCCGGGTCAGATAAAGCGGTCACGCAAAGTTTGAACACCAACGGAAGACATTTTGGGGTGCCGGTGTGCCAAAAAAACCAAAGATTCGCCGAAACTCGGATTATCGTGAAAAATGTGTTAAACCTCGTTATTTGAGGCCGAAATCGAACAGGTTGATTCCTGAAATCGAACATGTTGATTCCTGAAATGAGCTCGGACCCGTGATTGAAAAACAGGAGAAAAAAAAAACAGGGTCCGTGCATTTACCTTCCTGACGGGTCAAATTGAAGTGTATAATACACGATTTTTCTGGGATTCCGGTCCCTAACAAAATTCTCCGAAATCACATAGAAAGTTCCTCGGGTCGAGATAAAGCGGCGCGCAAAGTTTGAGCACCAACGGAAGACATTTGGGGGTGTCGGTGTGCCACAAACCAAGATTCGCCGAAACTCGGATTATCGTGAAAAATGTGATAAAGCTCGTTATTTGAGGTCAAATCGAACAGTTGATTCCTGAAATCGAACAGGTTGATTCCTAAAATGAGCTCGGACGCGTGATTGAAAAACATGGAGAAAAAGAAACAGGTCCGGTACGACCTTCCGAACTAGTGAAATTGAAGTGTATAATACACGGTTTTTCGGGATTCCGGTCCCGGAACAAAATTCTCCGGAAATCACATAGAAAGTTCCTCGGGTCAGATAAAGCGGTCACGCAAAGTTTGAGCACCAACGGAAGACATTTGGGGGTGCCGGTGTGCCACAAACCAGCATTCGCCGAAACTCGGATTATCGTGAAAAATGTGTGAAAACCTCAATATTTGAGGCTGAACTCGAACAGGTTGATTTCTGAAATCGAACATGTTGATTCCTGAAATGAGCTCGGACCCGTGATTGAAAAATAGGGAGAAAAAAAACAGGGTCCGGTACGACCTTCCGAACGGCTGAAATTGAAGTGTATAATACACGGTTTTTCGGGATTCCGGGGTCCCGGAACAAAATTCTCCGGAAATCACATAGAAAGTTTCTCGGGTCAGATAAAGCGGCCACGCAAAGTTTCAGCACCAACGGAAGATATTTGGGGGTGCCAGTGTGCCACAAACCAGCATTCGCCGAAACTCGGATTATCGTGAAAAATGTGATAAAGCTCGTTATTTGAGGCTGAAATCGAACAGGTTGATTTCTGAAATCGAACAGGTTGACTCCTAAAATGAGCTCGGACGCGTGATTGAAAAACAGGGAGAAAAAGAAACAGGTCCGTTTACCTTCCGAACAGGAAATTGAAGTGTATAATACACGGTTTTTCGGGATTCCGGGGTCCTGGAACAAAATTCTCCAGAAATCACATAGTAAGTTCCTCGGGTCAGATAAAGCGGTCACGCAAAGTTTGAACACCAACGGAAGACATTTGGGGGTGCCGGTGTGCTACAAACCAGCATTCGCCGAAACTCGGATTATCGTGAAAAATGTGTTAAACCTCGTTATTTGAGGCTGAAATCGAACAGGTTGATTCCTGAAATGAGCTCGGACGCGTGATTGAAAAACAGGGAGAAAAAGAAACATAGTCTGGTACGACCTTCCGAACGGCTGAAATTGAAGTGTATAATACACGGTTTTTCGGGATTCCGGGGTCCCGGAACAAAATTCTCCGGAAATCACATAGTAAGTTCCTCGGGTCAGATAAAACGGTCACGCAAAGTTTGAACACCAACGGAAGACATTTGGGGGTGCCGGTGTGCTACAAACCAGCATTCGCCGAAACTCGGATTATCGTGAAAAATGTGTTAAACCTCGTTATTTGAGGCTGAAATCGAACGGGTTTATTTTTGAAATCAAACATGTTGATTCCTGAAATGAGCTCGGACCCGTGATTAAAAAACAGGGAGAAAAAAAACAGGGTCCGGTACGACCTTCCGAACGGCTGAAATTGAAGTGTATAATACACGGTTTTTCGGGATTCCGGGATCCCGGAACAAAATTCTCCGGAAATCACATAGTAAGTTCCTCGGGTCAGATAAAGCGGTCACGCAAAGTTTGAGCACCAACGGAAGACATTTGGGGGTGCTTGGTGTGCCAAAAACCAAAGATTCGCCAAACTCGGATTATCGTGAAAAATGTGTTAAACCTCGTTATTTGAGGCTGAAATCGAACCGGTTGATTCCTAAAATGAGCTCGGACGCGTGATTGAGAAAAAGGGAGAAAAAAAACAGGGTCCGGTACGACCTTCCGAACGGCTGAAATTGAAATGTATAATACACGGTTTTTCGGGATTCCGGGGTCCCGGAAGAAAATTCTCCGGAAATCACATAGAAAGTTCCTCGGGTCAGAATAAAGCGGCGCGCAAAGTTTGAGCACCAACGGAAGACATTTGGGGGTGCCGGTGTGCCACAAACCAGCATTCGCCGAAACTCGGATTATCGTGAAAAATGTGTTAAAACCTCGTTATTTGAGGCTGAACTCGAACAGGTTGATTTCTGAAATCGAACATGTTGATTCCTGAAATGAGCTCGCACCCGTGATTGAAAAATAGGGAGAAAAAAAACAGGTCCTGTTTACCTTCCGAACGGTGAAATTGAAGTGTATAATACACGGTTTTTCGGGATTCCGGGGTCCCGGAACAAAATTCTCCGGAAATCACATAGTAAGTTCGCCGGGTCAGACAAAGCGGTCACGCAAAGTTTGAACACCAACGGAAGACATTTTGGGGTGCCGGTGTGCTACAAACCAGCATTCGCCGAAACTCGGATTATCGTGAAAAATGTGTTAAACCTCGTTATTTGAGGCTGAAATCGAACAGGTTGATTCCTGAAATGAGCTCGGACGCGTGATTGAAAAACAGGAGAAAAAGAAACATAGTCCGCACGACCTTCCGAACGGCTGAAATTGAAGTGTATAATACACGGTTTTTCGGGATTCCGGGTCCCTGAACAAAATTCTCCGGAAATCACATAGTAAGTTCCTCGGGTCAGATAAAACGGTCACGCAAAGTTTGAACACCAACGGAAGACATTTGGGGGTGCCGGTGTGCTAAAACCAAAGATTCGCCGAAACTCGGATTATCGTGAAAAATGTGTTAAACCTCGTTATTTGAGGTCGAAATCGAACGGGTTTATTTTTGAAATCAAACATGTTGATTCCTGAAATGAGCTCGGACCCGTGATTAAAAACAGGAGAAAAAAAAAAACAGTCCTGACGACCTTCCGAACGTTTGAAATTGAAGTGTATAATACACGGTTTTTCGGGATTCCGGGATCCCGGAACAAAATTCTCCGGAAATCACATAGTAAGTTCCTCGGGTCAGATAAAGCGGTCACGCAAAGTTTGAGCACCAACGGAAGACATTTGGGGGTGCCGGTGTGCCACAAACCAGCATTCGCCGAAACTCGGATTATCGTGAAAAATGTGTTAAACCTCGTTATTTGAGGCTGAACTCGAACCGGTTGATTCCTAAAATGAGCTCGGACGCGTGATTGAGAAAAAGGGAGAAAAAAAACTGGGTCCGGTACAACCTTCCGAACGGCTGAAATTGAAATGTATAATACACGGTTTTTCGGGATTAAGGTCCCTAAGAAAATTCTCCGGAAATCACATAGAAAGTTCCTCGGGTCAGATAAAGCGGTCGCGCAAAGTTTGAGCACCAACGGAAGACATTTGGGGTGCCGGTGTGCCACAAACCAAAATTCGCCGAAACTCGGATTATCGTGAAAATGTGTTAAAACCTCGTTATTTGAGGTCAACTCGAACAGGTTGATTTCTGAATTCGAACATGTTGATTCCTGAAATGAGCTCGCACCCGTGATTGAAAAATAGGGAGAAAAAAAACAGGTCCTGTTTACCTTCCGAACAGCCGAAATTGAAGTGTATAATACACGGTTTTTCGGGATTCCGGAACAAAATTCTCCGGAAATAACATAGTAAGTTCGCCGGGTCAGATAAAGCGGTCACGCAAAGTTTGAACACCAACGGAAGACATTTTGGGGTGCCGGTGTGCCAAAAAACCAGCATTCGCCGAAACTCGGATTATCGTGAAAAATTTGTTAAACCTCGTTATTTGAGGCTGAAATCGAACAGGTTGATTCCTGAAATCGAACATGTTGATTCCTGAAATGAGCTCGGACCCGTGATTGAAAAACAGGAGAAAAAAAAAAACGGTCCTGTACGACCTTCCTGGACGGTGAAATTGAAGTGTATAATACACGATTTTTCGGGATTCCGGTCCCTTAACAAAATTCTCCGAAATCACATAGAAAGTTCCTCGGGTCGATAAAGCGGCGCGCAAAGTTTGAGCACCAACGGAAGACATTTGGGGGTGTCGGTGTGCCACAAACCAAAGATTCGCGAAACTCGGATTATCGTGAAAAATGTGATAAAGCTCGTTATTTGAGGCTGAAATCGAACAGGTTGATTCCTGAAATCGAACAGGTTGATTCCTAAAATGAGCTCGGACGCGTGATTGAAAAACATGGAGAAAAAGAAACAGGGTCCGGTACGACCTTCCGAACGGCTGAAATTGAAGTGTATAATACACGGTTTTTCGGGATTCCGGGGTCCCGGAACAAAATTCTCCGGAAATCACATAGAAAGTTCCTCGGGTCAGATAAAGCGGTCACGCAAAGTTTGAGCACCAACGGAAGACATTTGGGGGTGCCGGTGTGCCACAAACCAGCATTCGCCGAAACTCGGATTATCGTGAAAAATGTGTGAAAACCTCAATATTTGAGGCTGAACTCGAACAGGTTGATTTCTGAAATCGAACATGTTGATTCCTGAAATGAGCTCGGACCCGTGATTGAAAAATAGGGAGAAAAAAAACAGGTCCTCGACCTTCCTTCCGAACGGCCGAAATTGAAGTGTATAATACACGGTTTTTCGGGATTCCAGGGTCCCTAAACAAAATTCTCCGGAAATCACATAGAAAGTTTCTCGGGTGAGATAAAGCGGCCACGCAAAGTTTGAGAACCAACGGAAGACATTTGGGGGTGCCGGTGTGCTACAAACCAAAGATTCGCCGAAACTCGGATTATCGTGAAAAATGTGTTAAACCTCGTTATTTGAGGCTGAAATCGAACAGGTTGATTCTGAAATGAGCTCGGACGCGTGATTGAAAAACAGGGAGAAAAAGAAACATAGTCCGGTACGACCTTCCGAACGGCTGAAATTGAAGTGTATAATACACGGTTTTTCGGGATTCCGGGGTCCCGGAACAAAATTCTCCGGAAATCACATAGTAAGTTCCTCGGGTCAGATAAAACGGTCACGCAAAGTTTGAACACCAACGGAAGACATTTGGGGGTGCCGGTGTGCTACAAACCAGCATTCGCCGAAACTCGGATTATCGTGAAAAATGTGTTAAACCTCGTTATTTGAGGTCAAATCGAACGGGTTTATTTTTGAAATCAAACATGTTGATTCCTGAAATGAGCTCGGACCCGTGATTAAAAACAGGAGAAAAAAAAACAGGGTCCTACGACCTTCCGAACGGTGAAATTGAAGTGTATAATACACGGTTTTTCGGGATTCCGGATCCCGAACAAAATTCTCCGGAAATCACATAGAAAGTTCCTCGGGTACGATAAAGCGGTCACGCAAAGTTTGAGCACCAACGGAAGACATTTGGGGGTGCCGGTGTGCCCTGAAACCAAAGATTCGCCGAAACTCGGATTATCGTGAAAAATGTGTTAAACCTCGTTATTTGAGGCTCAAATCGAACCGGTTGATTCCTAAAATGAGCTCGGACGCGTGATTGAGAAAAAGGAGAAAAAAACAGGTCCGTCGACCTTCCGAACGGCTGAAATTGAAATGTATAATACACGGTTTTTCGGGATTCGGTCCCTAAGAAAATTCTCCGGAAATCACATAGAAAGTTCCTCGGGTACGATAAAGCGGTCACGCAAAGTTTGAGCACCAACGGAAGACATTTGGGGGTGCCGGTGTGCCAAAACCAAAGATTCGCCGAAACTCGGATTATCGTGAAAAATGTGTGAAAACCTCAATATTTGAGGTCGAACTCGAACAAAGTTGATTTCAAATCGAACATGTTGATTCCTGAAATGAGCTCGGACCCGTGATTGAAAAATAGGGAGAAAAAAAACAGGGGTCCGTCGACCTTCCTGACGGGTGAAATTGAAGTGTATAATACACGATTTTTCGGGATTCCCGGAACAAAATTCTCCGGAAATCACATAGTAAGTTCGCCGGGTCAGATAAAGCGGTCACGCAAAGTTTGAACACCAACGGAAGACATTTTGGGGTGCCGGTGTGCCAAAAAACCAAAGATTCGCCGAAACTCGGATTATCGTGAAAAATTTGTTAAACCTCGTTATTTGAGGTCAAATCGAACAGTTGATTCCTGAAATCGAACAGGTTGATTCCCGAAATGAGCTCGGACCCGTGATTGAAAAACAGGAGAAAAAAAAAACGAGGGTCCGTCGACCTTCCTGGACGGTTGAAATTGAAGTGTATAATACACGATTTTTCTGGGATTCCGGTCCCTAAGAAAATTCTCCGGAAATCACATAGAAAGTTCCTCGGGTCGATAAAGCGGCGCGCAAAGTTTGAGCACCAACGGAAGACATTTGGGGGTGTCGGTGTGCCACAAACCAGCATTCGCCGAAACTCGGATTATCGTGAAAAATGTGATAAAGCTCGTTATTTGAGGCTGAAATCGAACAGGTTGATTCCTGAAATCGAACAGGTTGATTCCTAAAATGAGCTCGGACGCGTGATTGAAAAACATGGAGAAAAAGAAACAGGTCCAGACGACCTTCCGAACGGCTGAAATTGAAGTGTATAATACACGGTTTTTCGGGATTCCGGGGTCCCGGAACAAAATTCTCCGGAAATCACATAGTAAGTTCCTCGGGTCAGATAAAGCGGTCACGCAAAGTTTGAGCACCAACGTAAGACATTTGGGGGTGCCGGTGTGCCACAAACCAGCATTCGCCGAAACTCGTATTATCGTGAAAAATGTGTTAAACCTCGTTATTTGAGGCTGAAATCGAACCGGTTGATTCCTAAAATGAGCTCGGACGCGTGATTGAGAAACAGGGAGAAAAAAACAGGGTCCGGTACGACCTTCCGAACGGCTGAAATTAAAATGTATAATACACGGTTTTTCGGGATTCCGGGGTCCCGAAAGAAAATTCTCCGGAAATCACATAGAAAGTTCCTCGGGTCAGATAAAGCGGCCGCGCAAAGTTTGAGCACCAACGGAAGACATTTGGGGGTGCCGGTGTGCCACAAACCAGCATTCGCCGAAACTCGGATTATCGTGAAAAATGTGTGAAAACCTCAATATTTGAGGTCAACTCGAACAAAGTTGATTTACGAAATCGAACATGTTGATTCCTGAAATGAGCTCGGACCCGTGATTGAAAAATAGGAGAAAAAACAGGGTCCGTACGACCTTCCGAACGGCTGAAATTGAAGTGTATAATACACGGTTTTTCGGGATTCCGGGGTCCCGGAACAAAATTCTCCGGAAGTCACATAGAAAGTTTCTCGGGTCAGATAAAGCGGCCACGCAAAGTTTCAGCACCAACGGAAGATATTTGGGGGTGCCAGTGTGCCACAAACCAAAGATTCGCCGAAACTCCGATTATCGTGAAAAATGTGATAAAGCTCGTTATTTGAGGTGAAATCGAACAGTTGATTTCTGAAATCGAACAGTTGACTCTAAAATGAGCTCGGACGCGTGATTGAAAAACAGGGAGAAAAAGAAACAGGTCCGTGACGACCTTCCGAACTAGTGAAATTGAAGTGTATAATACACGGTTTTTCGGGATTCCGGGGTCCTGAAACAAAATTCTCCAGAAATCACATAGTAAGGTCCTCGGGTCAGATAAAGCGGTCACGCAAAGTTTGAACACCAACGGAAGACATTTGGGGGTGCCGGTGTGCTACAAACCAGCATTCGCCGAAACTCGGATTATCGTGAAAAATGTGTTAAACCTCGTTATTTGAGGTCAAATCGAACAGGTTGATTCCTGAAATGAGCTCGGACGCGTGATTGAAAAACAGGAGAAAAAGAAACATAGTCCGAGTACGACCTTCCGAACGGTGAAATTGAAGTGTATAATACACGGTTTTTCGGGATTCCGGTCCCTTTAACAAAATTCTCCGGAAATCACATAGTAAGTTCCTCGGGTCAGATAAAACGGTCACGCAAAGTTTGAACACCAACGGAAGACATTTGGGGGTGCCGGTGCTACAAACCAAAGATTCGCCGAAACTCGGATTATCGTGAAAAATGTGTTAAACCTCGTTATTTGAGGTCAAATCGAACGGTTTATTTTTGAAATCAAACATGTTGATTCCTGAAATGAGCTCGGACCCGTGATTAAAAAACAGGGAGAAAAAAAACAGGGTCCGGTACGACCTTCCGAACGGCTGAAATTGAAGTGTATAATACACGGTTTTTCGGGATTCCGGGATCCCGGAACAAAATTCTCCGGAAATCACATAGTAAGTTCCTCGGGTCAGATAAAGCGGTCACGCAAAGTTTGAGCACCAACGGAAGACATTTGGGGGTGCTTGGTGTGCCAAAACCGACGATTCGCCGAAACTCGGATTATCGTGAAAAATGTGTTAAACCTCGTTATTTGAGGCTGAAATCGAACCGGTTGATTCCTAAAATGAGCTCGGACGCGTGATTGAGAAAAAGGGAGAAAAAAAACAGGGTCCGGTACCACCTTCCGAACGGCTGAAATTGAAATGTATAATACACGGTTTTTCGGATTCCGGTCCCTAAGAAAATTCTCCGGAAATCACATAGAAAGTTCCTCGGGTCAGATAAAGCGGCCGCGCAAAGTTTGAGCACCAACGGAAGACATTTGGGGGTGCCGGTGTGCCACAAACCAGCATTCGCCGAAACTCGGATTATCGTGAAAAATGTGTTAAAACCTCGTTATTTGAGGCTGAACTCGAACAGTTGATTTCAAATCGAACATGTTGATTCCCAAATGAGCTCGCACCCGTGATTGAAAAATAGGGAGAAAAAAACAGGGTCCTCACGACCTTCCGAACGGCTGAAATTGAAGTGTATAATACACGGTTTTTCGGGATTCCGGGGTCCCGGAACAAAATTCTCCGGAAATCACATAGTAAGTTCGCCGGGTCAGATAAAGCGGTCACGCAAAGTTTGAACACCAACGGAAGACATTTTGGGGTGCCGGTGTGCCAAAAAACCAGCATTCGCCGAAACTCGGATTATCGTGAAAAATTTGTTAAACCTCGTTATTTGAGGTTGAAATCGAACAGGTTGATTCCTGAAATCGAACATGTTGATTCCTGAAATGAGCTCGGACCCGTGATTGAAAAACAGGGAGAAAAAAAAACAGGGTCCGGTACAACCTTCCGGACGGCTGAAATTGAAGTGTATAATACACGATTTTTCGGGATTCCGGGGTCCCGGAACAAAATTCTCCGGAAATCACATAGAAAGTTCCTCGGGTCAGATAAAGCGGCCGCGCAAAGTTTGAGCACCAACGGAAGACATTTGGGGGTGTCGGTGTGCCACAAACCAGCATTCGCCGAAACTCGGATTATCGTGAAAAATGTGATAAAGCTCGTTATTTGAGGCCAAAATCGAACAGTTGATTCCTGAAATCGAACAGGTTGATTCCTAAAATGAGCTCGGACGCGTGATTGAAAAACATGGAGAAAAAGAAACAGGGTCCGGTACGACCTTCCGAACGGCTGAAATTGAAGTGTATAATACACGGTTTTTCGGGATTCCGGGGTCCCGGAACAAAATTCTCCGGAAATCACATAGTAAGTTCCTCGGGTCAGATAAAGCGGTCACGCAAAGTTTGAGCACCAACGGAAGACATTTGGGGGTGCCGGTGTGCCACAAACCAGCATTCTCCGAAACTCGTATTATCGTGAAAAATTTGTTAAACCTCGTTATTTGAGGCTGAAATCGAACCGGTTGATTCCTAAAATGAGCTCGGACGCGTGATTGAGAAACAGGGAGAAAAAAACAGGGTCCGGTACGACCTTCCGAACGGCTGAAATTAAAATGTATAATACACGGTTTTTCGGGATTCCGGGGTCCCGAAAGAAAATTCTCCGGAAATCACATAGAAAGTTCCTCGGGTCAGATAAAGCGGCCGCGCAAAGTTTGAGCACCAACGGAAGACATTTGGGGGTGCCGGTGTGCCACAAACCAGCATTCGCCGAAACTCGGATTATCGTGAAAAATGTGTGAAAACCTCAATATTTGAGGTCAACTCGAACAAAGTTGATTTACGAAATCGAACATGTTGATTCCTGAAATGAGCTCGGACCGTGATTGAAAAATAGGAGAAAAAACAGGGTCCGGTACGACCTTCCGAACGGCTGAAATTGAAGTGTATAATACACGGTTTTTCGGGATTCCGGGGTCCTGAAACAAAATTCTCCAGAAATCACATAGTAAGGTCCTCGGGTCAGATAAAGCGGTCACGCAAAGTTTGAACACCAACGGAAGACATTTGGGGGTGCTTGGTGTGCTACAAACCAAAGATTCGCCGAAACTCGGATTATCGTGAAAAATGTGTTAAACCTCGTTATTTGAGGCTGAAATCGAACAGGTTGATTCCTGAAATGAGCTCGGACGCGTGATTGAAAAACAGGGAGAAAAAGAAACATAGTCTGGTACGACCTTTCGAACGGCTGAAATTGAAGTGTATAATACACGGTTTTTCGGGATTCCGGGGTCCCGGAACAAAATTCTCCGGAAATCACATAGTAAGTTCCTCGGGTCAGATAAAACGGTCACGCAAAGTTTGAACACCAACGGAAGACATTTAGGGGTGCCGGTGTGCTACAAACCAGCATTCGCCGAAACTCGGATTATCGTGAAAAATGTGTTAAACCTCGTTATTTGAGGCTGAAATCGAACCGGTTGATTCCTAAAATGAGCTCGGACGCGTGATTGAGAAAAAGGGAGAAAAAACAGGTCCGGTTTACCTTCCGAACGGTGAAATTGAAATGTATAATACACGGTTTTTTCTGGATTAAAGTCCCTAAGAAAATTCTCCGGAAATCACATAGAAAGTTCCTCGGGTCAGATAAAGCGGCCGCGCAAAGTTTGAGCACCAACGGAAGACATTTGGGGGTGCCGGTGTGCCACAAACCAGCATTCGCCGAAACTCAGATTATAGTGAAAAATGTGTTAAAACCTCGTTATTTGAGGCTAAACTCGAACAGGTTGATTCCTTAAATCGAACATGTTAATTCCTGAAATGAGCTCGGACCCGTGATTGAAAAACAGGGAGAAAAAAAAAACATGGTCCGGTACGACCTTCCGAACGGCTGAAATTGAAGTGATACACGGTTTTTCGGGATTTCGGGGTCCCGGAACAAAATTCTCCGGAAATCACATAAAAAGTTCCTCGGGTCAGATAAAGCGGCCACGCAAAGTTTGAGCACCAACGGAAGAAATTTGGGGGTGCCGGTGTGCCACAAACCAGCATTTGCCGAAACTCGAATTATCGTGAAAAATGTGATAAAGCTCGTTATTTGAGGCTCAAATCGAACAGGTTGATTACTGAAATCGAACATGTTGATTCCTGAAATGAGCTTGGGCGCGTGATTGAAAAACAGGGAGAAAAAGAAACAGGGTCCGGTCGACCTTCCGAACTACCAAATTGAAATGTATAATACACGGTTTTTCTGGATTCCGGGTCCCGGAACAAAATTCTCCGGAAATCACATAGAAAGTTCCTCGGGTGAGATAAAGCGGCCACGCAAAGTTTGAGCACCAAAGGAAGACATTTGGGGTGCCGGTGTGCCAAAACCAAAGATTCGCCGAAACTCACTGGATTATAGTGAAAATGTGTTAAAACCTCGTTATTTAAGGTTTGAACTCGAACAGGTTGATTCCTGAAATCGAACATGTTAATTGCTGAAATGAGCTCGGACCCGTGATTGAAAAACAGGAGAAAAAAAAAAACAGGTCCGGTTTACCTTCCGAACGGCTGAAATTGAAGTGATACACGGTTTTTCGGGATTTCGGGGTCCCGGAACAAAATTCTCCGGAAATCACATAGAAAGTTCCTCGGGTCAGATAAAGCGGCCACGCAAAGTTTGAGCACCAACGGAAGAAATTTGGGGGTGCCGGTGTGCCACAAACCAACATTCACCGAAACTCGAATTATCGTGAAAAATGTGATAAAGCTCGTTATTTGAGGCTCAAATCGAACAGGTTGATTACTGAAATCGAACATGTTGATTCCTACAATGAGTTCGGACGCGTGATTGAAAAACAGGGAGAAAAAGAAACAGGGTCCTATTTACCTTCCGAACGGTAAAATTGAAGTGTATAATACACGGTTTTTCGGGATTCCGGGGTCCCGGAACAAAATTCTCCGGAAATCACATAGTAAGTTCCTCGGGTCAGATAAAGCGGTCATGCAAAGTTTGAACACCAACGGAAGACATTTGGGGGTGCCGGTGTGCCACAAACCAGCATTCGCCGAAACTCGGATTATAGTGAAAAATGTGTTAAAACCTCGTTATTTGAGGTCAAGTCGAACAGGTTGATTCCTGAAATCGAACATGTTAATTCCTGAAATGAGCTCGGACCCGTGATTGAAAAACAGGAGAAAAAAAAGGGTCCGTCCGACGACCTTCCGAACGGTGAAATTGAAGTGTATAATACACGGTTTTTCGGGATTTCGGGGTCCCGGAACAAAATTCTCCGAAATCACATAGAAAGTTCCTCGGGTCAGATAAAGCGGCCACGCAAAGTTTGAGCACCAACGGAAGAAATTTGGGGTGCCGGTGTGCCACAAACCAAAGATTCGCCAAACTCGAATTATCGTGAAAAATGTGATAAAGCTCGTTATTTGAGGCTCAAATCGAACAGGTTGATTACTGAAATCGAACAAGTTGATTCCTAAAATGAGCTCGGACGCGTGATTGAAAAACAGGAGAAAAAGAAACAGGTCCTGCACGACCTTCCGAACGGCTCAAATTGAAGTGTATAATACACGGTTTTTTGGGATTCCGGGGTCCCTGAACAAAATTCTCCGGAAATCACATAGTAAGTTGCCCGGGTCATATAAAGCGGTCACGCAAAGTTTGAACACCAACGGAAGACATTTGGGGTGCCGGTGTGCCACAAACCAAAGATTCGCCGAAACTCGGATTATAGTGAAAAATGTGTTAAAACCTCGTTATTTGAGGTCAAGTCGAACAGTTGATTCCTGAAATCGAACATGTTAATTCCTGAAATGAGCTCGAACCCGTGATTGAAAAACAAGGAGAAAAAAAAACAGGTCCGATGCGACCTTCCGAACAGTACAAATTGAAGTGATACACGGTTTTTCGGGATTTCGGGTCCCGAACAAAATTCTTCGGAAATCACATAGATAGTTCATCGGGTCAGATAAAGCAGCCACGCAAAGTTTGAGCACCAACGGAAGAAATTTGGGGGTGCCGGTGTGCCACAAACCAGCATTCGCCGAAACTCGAATTATCGTGAAAAATGTGATAAAGCTCGTTATTTGAGGCTCAAATCGATTAGGTTGATTACTGAAATCGAACAGGTTGATTCCTAAAATGAGCTCGGACGCGTGATTGAAAAACAGGGAGAAAAAGAAACAGGGTCCGGTACGACCTTCCGAACGGCTCAAATTGAAGTGTATAATACACGGTTTTTTGGGATTCCGGGGTCCCGGAACAAAATTCTCCGGAAATCACATAGTAAGTTCCCCGGGTCATATAAAGCGGTCACGCAAAGTTTGAACACCAACGGAAGACATTTGGGGGTGCCGGTGTGCCACAAACCAGCATTCGCCGAAACTCGGATTATCGAGAAAAATTTCTTAAACCTCGTTATTTGAAGCTGAAATCGAACAGGTTGATTCCTGAAATCGAACATGTTGATTCCTTAAATGAGCTCGGACCCGTGATTTAAAAATAGGAGAAAAAAAACGAGGGTCCTGTTTACCTTCCGAACGGCCGAAATTGAAATGTATAATACACGATTTTTCTGGGATTCCTGTGTCCCTAACAAAATTCTCCGGAAATCACATAGAAAGTTCCTCGGGTCGGATAAAGCGGCCACGCAAAGTTTGAGCACCAAAGGAAGACATTTGGGGGTGCCAGTGTGCCACAAACCAGCATTCGCCGAAACTCGGATTATAGTGAAAAATGTGTTAAAACCTCGTTATTTGAGGCTGAACTCGAACAAAGTTGATTCTGAAATCGAACATGTTAATTTCCTGAAATGAGCTCGGACCCGTGATTGAAAAACTGGGAGAAAAAAAAAACAGGGTCCGGTACGACCTTCCGAACGGCTGAAATTGAAGTGATACACGGTTTTTCTGGATTTCGGGGTCCCGGAACAAAATTCTCCGGAAATCACATAGAAAGTTCCTCGAGTCAGATAAAGCGGCCACGCAAAGTTTGAGCACCAACGGAAGAAATTTGGGGGTGCCGGTGTGCCACAAACCAGCATTCGCCGAAACTCGAATTATCGTGAAAAATGTGATAAAGCTCGTTAATTGAGGCTCAAATCGAACAGGTTGATTACTGAAATCGAACATGTTGATTCCTAAAATGAGCTCGGACGCGTGATTGAAAAACAGGGAGAAAAAGAAACAGGGTCCGGTACGACCTTCCGAACGGCTGAAATTGAAGTGTATAATACACGGTTTTTCGGGATTCCGGTCCCGAACAAAGTTCTCCGGAAATCACATAGTAAGTTCCCCGGGTCATATAAAGCGGTCACGCAAAGTTTGAACACCAACGGAAGATATTTGGGGGTGCTTGGTGTGCCTGAACCAAAGATTCGCCAAACTCGATTATCGTGAAAAATTTGTTAAACCTCGTTATTTGAGGCTGAAATCGAACAGGTTGATTCATGAAATCGAACATGTAGATTCCTGAAATGAGCTCGGACCCGTGATTTAAAAACAGGGAGAAAAAAACAGGGTCCGGTACGACCTTCCGAACGGCTGAAATTGAAATGTATAATACACGAATTTTCGGGATTCCGGGGTCCCGGATCAAAATTCTCCGTAAATCACATAGAAAGTTCCTCGGGTCAGATAAAGCGGCCACGCAAAGTTTGAGCACCAAAGGAAGACATTTGGGGGTGCCGGTGTGCCACAAACCAGCATTCGCCGAAACTCGGATTATAGTGAAAAATGTGTTAAAACCTCGTTATTTGAGGCTGAAGTCGAACAGGTTGATTCCTGAAATCGAACATGTTAATTCCTGAAATGAGCTCGGACCCGTGATTGAAAAACAGGGAGAAAAAAAAAAAGGGGTCCTATGCACGACCTTCCGAACGGCTGAAATTGAAGTGTATAATACACGGTTTTTCGGGATTTCGGGTCCCGGAACAAAATTCTCCGGAAATCACATAGAAAGTTCATCGGGTGAGATAAAGCGGCCACGCAAAGTTTGAGCACCAACGGAAGAAATTTGGGGTGCTTGGTGTGCCAAAACCAAAGATTCGCCGAAACTCGAATTATCGTGAAAAATGTGATAAAGCTCGTTATTTGAGGCTCAAATCGAACAGGTTGATTACTGAAATCGAACAGGTTGATTCCTAAAATGAGCTCGGACGCGTGATTGAAAAACAGGGAGAAAAAGAAACAGGGTCCGGTACGACCTTCCGAACGGCTCAAATTGAAGTGTATAATACACGGTTTTTCGGGATTCCGGGGTCCCGGAACAAAATTCTCCGGAAATCACATAGTAAGTTGCCCGGGTCATATAAAGCGGTCACGCAAAGTTTGAACACCAACGGAAGACATTTGGGGGTGCCGGTGTGCCACAAACCAGCATTCGCCGAAACTCGGATTATAGTGAAAAATGTGTTAAAACCTCGTTATTTGAGGCTGAAGTCGAACAGGTTGATTCCTGAAATCGAACATGTTAATTCCTGAAATGAGCTCGGACCCGTGATTGAAAAACAGGGAGAAAAAAAAAACAGGGTCCGGTACGACCTTCCGAACGGCTGAAATTGAAGTGATACACGGTTTTTCGGGATTTCGGGGTCCCGGAACAAAATTCTTCGGAAATCACATAGAAAGTTCATCGGGTCAGATAAAGCGGCCACGCAAAGTTTGAGCACCAACGGAAGAAATTTGGGGGTGCCGGTGTGCCACAAACCAGCATTCGCCGAAACTCGAATTATCGTGAAAAATGTGATAAAGCTCGTTATTTGAGGCTCAAATAGATTAGGTTGATTACTGAAATCGAACAGGTTGATTCCTAAAATGAGCTCGGACGCGTGATTGAAAAACAGGGAGAAAAAGAAACAGGGTCCGGTACGACCTTCCGAACGGCTCAAATTGAAGTGTATAATACACGGTTTTTCGGGATTCCGGGGTCCCGGAACAAAATTCTCCGGAAATCACATAGTAAGTTCCCCGGGTCATATAAAGCGGTCACGCAAAGTTTGAACACCAACGGAAGACATTTGGGGGTGCCGGTGTGCCACAAACCAGCATTCGCCGAAACTCGGATTATCGAGAAAAATTTGGTAAACCTCGTTATTTGAAGCTGAAATCGAACAGGTTGATTCCTGAAATCGAACATGTTGATTCCTTAAATGAGCTCGGACCCGTGATTTAAAAATAGGGAGAAAAAAAACAGGGTCCGGTACGACCTTCCGAACGGCTGAAATTGAAATGTATAATACACGGTTTTTCGGGATTCCGGTGTCCCGGAACAAAATTCTCCGGAAATCACATAGAAAGTTCCTCGGGTCGGATAAAGCGGCCACGCAAAGTTTGAGCACCAAAGGAAGACATTTGGGGGTGCCAGTGTGCCACAAACCAGCATTCGCCGAAACTCGGATTATAGTGAAAAATGTGTTAAAACCTCGTTATTTGAGGCTGAACTCGAACAGGTTGATTCCTGAAATCGAACATGTTAATTTCCTGAAATGAGCTCGGACCCGTGATTGAAAAACTGGGAGAAAAAAAAAACAGGGTCCGTTTACCTTCCGAACAGGAAATTGAAGTGATACACGGTTTTTTTCCGGATTTCGGGGTCCCGGAACAAAATTCTCCGGAAATCACATAGAAAGTTCCTCGAGTCAGATAAAGCGGCCACGCAAAGTTTGAGCACCAACGGAAGAAATTTGGGGGTGCTTGGTGTGCCTGAAACCAAAGATTCGCCGAAACTCGAATTATCGTGAAAAATGTGATAAAGCTCGTTAATTGAGGCTCAAATCGAACAGGTTGATTACTGAAATCGAACATTTTGATTCCTAAAATGAGCTCGGACGCGTGATTGAAAAACAGGGAGAAAAAGAAACAGGGTCCGGTACGACCTTCCGAACGGCTGAAATTGAAGTGTATAATACACGGTTTTTCGGGATTCCGGGGTCCCGGAACAAAGTTCTCCGGAAATCACATAGTAAGTTCCCCGGGTCATATAAAGCGGTCACGCAAAGTTTGAACACCAACGGAAGATATTTGGGGGTGCTTGGTGTGCCCAAAGATTCGCGCAAAACTCGGTTATCGTGAAAAATTTGTTAAACCTCGTTATTTGAGGCTGAAATCGAACAGGTTGATTCATGAAATCGAACATGTAGATTCCTGAAATGAGCTCGGACCCGTGATTTAAAAACAGGGAGAAAAAAACAGGTCCTGCGACCTTCCGAACACTTGAAATTGAAATGTATAATACACGGTTTTTCGGGATTCCGGGGTCCCGGATCAAAATTCTCCGTAAATCACATAGAAAGTTCCTCGGGTCAGATAAAGCGGCCACGCAAAGTTTGAGCACCAAAGGAAGACATTTGGGGGTGCCGGTGTGCCACAAAACAGCATTCGCCGAAACTCGGATTATCGTGAAAAATGTGATAAAGCTCGTTATTTGAGGCTCAAATCGAACAGGTTGATTCCTGAAATCGAACAGGTTGATTCCTAAAATGAGCTCGGACGCGTAATTGAAAAACAGGGAGAAAAAGAAACAGGTTCCGTCGACGACCTTCCGAACGGTGAAATTGAAGTGTATAATACACGGTTTTGGGATTCCGGTCCGGATCAAAATTCTCCGGAAATCACAAAGAAAGTTCCTCGGGTCAGATAATGCGGCCACGCAAAGTTTGAGCACCAACGGAATACATTTGGGGGTGCCGGTGTGCCTGAAACCAAAGATTCGCCGAAACTCGGATTATCGTGAAAAATGTGATAAAGCTCGTTATTTGAGGCTGAAATCGAACAGGTTGATTCCTGAAATCGAACATGTTGATTCCTGAAATGAGCTCGGACCCGTGATTGAAAAACAGTGAGAAAAAAAAACAGGGTCCGATACGACCTTCCGTACGGCTGAAATTGAAGTGTATAATACACGGTTTTTCGGGATTCCGGGGTCCCGGATCAAAATTCTCCGGAAATCACATAGAAAGTTCCTCGGGTCAGATAAAGCGGCCACGCAAAAATTGAGCACCAACGGAAGACATTTGGGGGTGCCGGTGTGCCACAAACCAAAGATTCGCAAAACTCGGATTATCGTGAAAAATGTGATAAAGCTCGTTATTTGAGGTCAAAATCGAACAGTTGATTCCTGAAATCGAACATGTTGATTCCTGAAATGATCTCGGATCCGTGATTGAAAAACAGGAGAAAAAAAAAACGGGTCCTGATCGACCTTCCGAACGGTACAAAATTGAAGTGTATAATACACGGTTTTTCGGGATTCCGGGGTCCCGGATCAAAATTCTCCGGAAATCACATAGAAAGTTCCTCGGGTCAAATAAAGCGGCCACGCAAAGTTTGATCACCAACGGAAGACATTTGGGGGTGCCGGTGTGCCACAAACCAGCATTCGCCGAAACTCGGATTATCGTGAAAAATGTGTTAAACCTCGTTATTTGAGACTGAAATCGAACAGGTTGATTCCTGAAATCGAACATATTGATTCCTGAAATGAGCTCGGACCCGTGATTGAAAAACAGGGAGAAAAAAAACAGGGTCCTGTACGACCTTCCGAACGGCTGAAATTAAAGTGTATAATACACGGTTTTTCGGATTCCGGGGTCCCGGAACAAAATTCTACGAAAATCACATAGAAAGTTCCTCGGGTCAGATAAAGCGGCCACGCAAAGTTTCAGCACCAACGGAAGACATTTGGGGGTGCCGGTGTGCCACAAACCAGCATTCGCCGAAACTCGGATTATCGTGAAAAATGTGTTAAAGCTCGTTATTTGAGGCTGAAATCGAACAGGTTGATTCCTGAAATCGAACATGTTGATTCCTGAAATGAGCTCGGACCCGTGATTGAAAAACAGGGAGAAAAAAAACAGGGTCCGGTACGACCTTCCGAACGGCTGAAATTGAAGTGTATAATACACGGTTTTTCGGGATTCCGGGGTCCCGGATCAAAATTCTCCGGAAATCACATAGAAAGTTCCTCGGGTCAGATAAAGCGGCCACGCAAATTTTGAGCACCAACGGAAGACATTTGGGGGTGCCGGTGTGCCACAAACCAGCATTCGCCGAAACTCGGATTATCGTGAAAAATGTGATAAAGCTCGTTATTTGAGGCTGAAATCGAACAGGTTGATTCCTGAAATCGAACATGTTGATTCCTGAAATGTGCTCGGACCCGTGATTGAAAAACAGGGAGAAAAAAAAAACAGGGTCCGGTACGACCTTCCGAACGGCTGAAATTGAAATGTATAATAAACGTTTTTTCGGGATTCCGGGGTCCCGGAAGAAAATTCTCCGGTAATCACATAGAAAGTTCCTCGGGTCAGATAAAGCGGCCGTGCAAAGTTTGAGCACCAACGGAAGACATTTGGGGTGCTTGGTGTGACACAATCCAAAGATTCGCCAAACTCGGATTATCTGAAAAATGTGTTTAACCTCGTTATTTGAGGCCAAAATCGAACAGGTTGATTCCTGAAATGAGCTCGGACGCGTGATTGAAAACCAGGAGAAAAAGAAACATAGTCCTGGTACGACCTTCCGAACGGTCAAATTGAAGTGTATAATACACGGTTTTTGCGGGATTCCGGTCCGGAACAAAATTCTCCGAAAATCACATAGAAAGTTCCTCGGGTCGATAAAGCGGCCACGCAAAGTTTGAGCACCAACGGAAGACATTTGGGGGTGCGGTGTGCCACAAACCAAAGATTCGCCAAACTCGGATTATAGTGAAAAATGTGTTAAAACCTCGTTATTTGAGGTTGAACTCGAACAGGTTGATTCCTGAAATCGAACATGTTGATTCCTGAAATGAGCTCGGACCCCTGATTGAAAAACAGGAGAAAAACAGGGTCCGTACGACCTTCCGAACGGCCGAAATTGAAGTGTATAATACACGGTTTTTCGGGATTCCGTAACAAAATTCTCCGGAAATCACATAGAAAGTTCCTCGGTTCAGATAAAGCGGCCACGCAAAGTTTGAGCACCAACGGAAGACATTTGGGGGTGCCGGTGTGCTAAAACCAAAGATTCGCCGAAACTCGGATTATCGTGAAAAATGTGTTAAGCCTCGTTATTTGAGGTCAACTCAACAGTTGATTTCTGAAATCGAACATGTTGATTCCTGAAATGAGCTCGCACCCGTGATTGAAAAATAGGGAGAAAAAAAACGGGTCCGTCGACCTTCCAAACGGTACAAATTGAAGTGTATAATACACGGTTTTGGGGATTCCGGTCCCTAACAAAATTCTCCGAAATCACATAGAAAGTTCCTCAGGTCGAGATAAAGCGGCCACGCAAAGTTTGAGCACCAACGGAAGACATTTGGGGTGCCGGTGTGCCTAAACCAAAGATTCGCCAAACTCGGATTATCGTGAAAAATGTGATAAAGCTCGTTATTTGAGGCTGAAATCGAACAGGTTGATTCCTGAAATCGAACATGTTGATTCCTGAAATGAGCTCGGACCCGTGATTGTAAAACAGGGAGAAAAAAAAACAGGGTCCGGTACGACCTTCCGAAAGGCTGAAATTGAAGTGTATAATACACGGTTTTTCGGGATTCCGGGGTCCCGGATCAAAATTCTCCGGAAATCACATAGAAAGTTCCTCGGGTCAGATAAAGCGGCCACGCAAAGTTTGAGCACCAACGGAAGACATTTGGCGGTGCCGGTGTGCCACAAACCAGCATTAGCCGAAACTCGGATTATTGTGAAAAATGTGATAAAGCTCGTTATTTGAGGCTGAAATCGAACAGGTTGATTCCTGAAATCGAACATGTTGATTCCTGAAATGAGCTCGGACCCGTGATTTAAAAACAGGGAGAAAAAAAAACGGGGTCCTATTTACGACCTTCCGAACGGTACCAAATTGAAATGTATAATACACGATTTTCGGGATTCGGTCCCGGAAGAAAATTCTCCGAAATCACATAGAAAGTTCCTCGGGTCGATAAAGCGGCGCGCAAAGTTTGAGCACCAACGGAAGACATTTGGGGGTGCCGGTGTGCCACAAACCAAAATTCGCCGAAACTCGGATTATCGTGAAAAATGTGTTAAAACCTCGTTATTTGAGGTCAACTCGAACAAAGTTGATTTCTGAAATCGAACATGTTGATTCCTGAAATGAGCTCGCACCCGTGATTTAAAAATAGGGAGAAAAAAAAAAGCGGTCCTACGACCTTCCGAACGGTGAAATTGAAGTGTATAATACACGGTTTTTCGGGATTCCGGGTCCCGGAACAAAATTCTCCGGAAATCATATAGTAAGTTCCTCGGGTCAGATAAAGCGGTCACGCAAAGTTTGAACACCAACAGAAGACATTTGGGGGTGCCGTGTGCCAAAACCAAAGATTCGCCGAAACTCGGATTATCGTGAAAAATGTGTTAAACCTCGTTATTTGAGGCTGAAATCGAACAGGTTGATTCCTGAAATCGAACATGTTGATTCCTGAATCGAGCTCGGACCCGTGATTGAAAAACAGGGAGAAAAAAAAACAGTCCGTCCGACCTTCCGAACGGTTTGAAATTAAAGTGTATAATACACGGTTTTTCGGATTCCGGGGTCCCGGAACAAAATTCTCCGGAAATCACATAGAAAGTTCCTCGGGTCAGATAAAGCGGCCACGCAAAGTTTGAGCACCAACGGAAGACATTTGGGGGTGCCGGTGTGCCAAAACCAAGATTCGCCAAACTCGGATTATCGTGAAAAATGTGATAAAGCTCGTTATTTGAGGCTGAAATCGAACAGGTTGATTCCTGAAATCGAACATGTTGATTCCTGAAATGAGCTCGGACCCGTGATTGAAAAACAGGGAGAAAAAAAAACAGGGTCCGGTACGACCTTCCGAACGGCTGAAATTGAAATGTATAATACACGGTTTTTCGGGATTCCGGGGTCCCGGAAGAAAATTCTCCGGAAATCACATAGAAAGTTCCTCGGGTCAGATAAAGCGGCCGCGCAAAGTTTGAGCACCAACGGAAGACATTTGGGGGTGTCGGTGTGCCACAAACCAGCATTCGCCGAAACTCGGATTATCGTGAAAAATGTGTTAAAACCTCGTTATTTGAGGCTGAACTCGAACAGGTTGATTTCTGAAATCGAACATGTTGATTCCTGAAATGAGCTCGCACCCGTGATTGAAAAATAGGGAGAAAAAAAACAGGGTCCGGTACGACCTTCCGAACGGCTGAAATTGAAGTGTATAATACACGGTTTTTCGGGATTCCGGGGTCCCGGAACAAAATTCTCCGGAAATCACATAGAAAGTTCCTCGGGTCAGATAAAGCGGCCACGCAAAGTTTCAGCACCAACGGAAGACATTTGGGGGTGCCGGTGTGCCACAAACCAGCATTCGCCGAAACTCGGATTATCGTGAAAAATGTGATAAAGCTCGTTATTTGAGGCTGAAATTGAACAGGTTGATTTCTGAAATCGAACAGGTTGACTCCTAAAATGAGCTCGGACGCGTGATTGAAAAACAGGGAGAAAAAGAAACAGGGTCCGGTACGACCTTCCGAACGGCTGAAATTGAAGTGTATAATACACGGTTTTTCGGGATTCCGGGGTCCCGGAACAAAATTCTCCGGAAATCACATAGTAAGTTCCTCGGAGTCGAGATAAAACGGTCACGCAAAGTTTGAACACCAACGGAAGACATTTGAGGGTGCCGGTGTGCTACAAACCAAAGATTCGCAAAACTCGGATTATCGTGAAAAATGTGTTAAACCTCTTTATTTGAGGTCAAATCGAACAGTTTATTCCTGAAATCAAACATGTTGATTCCTGAAATGAGCTCGGACCCGTGATTGAAAAACAGGAGAAAAAAAACAGGTCCTGGTCGACCTTCCGAACGCAATTTGAAATTGAAATGTATAAGACACGGTTTTTCGGGATTCCGGGGTCCCGGAAGAAAATTCTCCGGAAATAACATAGAAAGTTCCTCGGGTCAGATAAAGCGGCCGCGCAAAGGTTGAGCACCAACGGAAGACATTTGGGGGTGCCGGTAAGCCACAAACCAGCATTCGCCGAAACTCGGATTATCGTGAAAAATGTGTTAAAACCTCGTTATTTGAGGTCAACTCGAACAGTTGATTCCTGAAATCGAACATGTTGATTCCTGAAATGAGCTCGGACCCGTGATTGAAAAACAGGGAGAAAAAAAAACAGGGTCCGGTACGACCTTCCGAACGGCTGAAATTGAAGTGTGTAATACACGGTTTTTCGGGATTCCGGGGTCCCGGATCAAAATTCTCCGGAAATCACAAAGAAAGTTCCTCGGGTCAGATAATGCGGCCACGCAAAGTTTGAGCACCAACGGAATACATTTGGGGGTGCCTTTGTGCCACAAACCAGCATTCGCCGAAACTCGGATTATCGTGAAAAATGTGATAAAGCTCGTTATTTGAGGCTGAAATCGAACAGGTTGATTCCTGAAATCGAACATGTTGATTCCTGAAATGAGCTCGGACCCGTGATTGAAAAACAGTGAGAAAAAAAAACAGGGTCCGATACGACCTTCCGTACGGCTGAAATTGAAGTTTATAATACACGGTTTTTCGGGATTCCGGGGTCCCGGATCAAAATTCTCCGGAAATCACATAGAAAGTTCCTCGGGTCAGATAAAGCGGCCACGCAAAAATTGAACACCAACGGAAGACATTTGGGGGTGCCGGTGTGCCACAAACCAGCATTCGCCGAAACTCGGATTATCGTGAAAAATGTGATAAAGCTCGTTATTTGAGGCTGAAATCGAACAGGTTGATTCCTGAAATCGAACATGTTGATTCCTGAAATGAGCTCGGACCCGTGATTGAAAAACAGGGAGAAAAAAAAACAGGGTCCGGTACGACCTTCCGAACGGCTGAAATTGAAGTGTATAATACACGGTTTTTCGGGATTCTGGGGTCCCGGATCAAAATTCTCCGGAAATCACATAGAAAGTTCCTCGGGTCAGATAAAGCGGCCACGCAAATTTTGAGCACCAACGGAAGACATTTGGGGGTGCCGGTGTGCCTACAAACCAAAGATTCGCCGAAACTCGGATTATCGTGAAAAATGTGATAAAGCTCGTTATTTGAGGTCAAATCGAACAGTTGATTCCTGAAATCGAACATGTTGATTCCTGAAATGTGCTCGGACCCGTGATTGAAAAACAGGAGAAAAAAAAAAAAAAGTCCAAAGATCGACCTTCCGAACTACGGTGAAATTGAAATGTATAATAAACGTTTTTTCGGATTCGGGGTCCCTAAGAAAATTCTCCGGAAATCACATAGAAAGTTCCTCGGGTCTGATAAAGCGGCCGCGCAAAGTTTGAGCACCAACGGAAGACATTTGGGGTGCTGCCGGTGACACAATCCAAAGATTCGCCGAAACTCGGATTATCCCGAAAAATGTGTTTAACCTCGTTATTTGAGGCTCAAATCGAACAGGTTAATTCCTGAAATGAGCTCGGACGCGTGATTCAAAACCAGGGAGAAAAAGAAACATGGTCCGGTACGACCTTCCGAACGGCTCAAAATTGAAGTGTATAATACACGGTTTTTCGGGATTCCGGTCCCTGGAACAAAATTCTCCTGGAAATCACATAGTAAGTTCCTCGGGTCGATAAAGCGGCGCGCAAAGTTTGAGCACCAACGGAAGACATTTGGGGGTGCCGGTGTGCCACAAACCAAAGATTCGCCAAAACTCGGATTATCGTGAAAAATGTGTTAAAACCTCGTTATTTGAGGCTGAACTCGAACAGGTTGATTCCTGAAATCGAACATGTTGATTCCTGAAATGAGCTCGGACCCCGATTGAAAAACAGGAGAAAAAAAAACAGGTCCTAGTCGACGACCTTCCGAACGGCTGAAATTGAAGTGTATAATACACGGTTTTTCGGGATTCCGGTCCCGGAACAAAATTCTCCGGAAATCACATAGAAAGTTCCTCGGGTGAGATAAAGCGGCCACGCAAAGTTTGAGCACCAACGGAAGACATTTGGGGTGCCGGTGTGCTACAAACCAAAGATTCGCCGAAACTCGGATTATCGTGAAAAATGTGTTAAGCCTCGTTATTTGAGGTGAACTCGAACAAAGTTGATTTCTGAAATCGAACATGTTGATTCCTGAAATGAGCTCGCACCCGTGATTGAAAAATAGGGAGAAAAAAAACAGGTCCTGTGACGACCTTCCAAACGGTAAATTGAAGTGTATAATACACGGTTTTCGGGATTCCGGGGTCCCGGAACAAAATTCTCCGAAATCACATAGAAAGTTCCTCGGGTCGAGATAAAGCGGCCACGCAAAGTTTGAGCACCAACGGAAGACATTTGGGGGTGCCGGTGTGCCACAAACCAAAGATTCGCCAAACTCGGATTATCGTGAAAAATGTGATAAAGCTCGTTATTTGAGGTCAAATCGAACAGTTGATTCCTGAAATCGAACATGTTGATTCCTGAAATGAGCTCGGACCCGTGATTGTAAAACAGGAGAAAAAAAAACAGGTCCGTACCTTCCGAAAGGTCAAAATTGAAGTGTATAATACACGGTTTTGGGATTTCGGGTCCCGATCAAAATTCTCCGGAAATCACATAGAAAGTTCCTCGGGTCAGATAAAGCGGCCACGCAAAGTTTGAGCACCAACGGAAGACATTTGGCGGTGCCGGTGTGCCACAAACCAGCATTAGCCGAAACTCGGATTATTGTGAAAAATGTGATAAAGCTCGTTATTTGAGGCTGAAATCGAACAGGTTGATTCCTGAAATCGAACATGTTGATTCCTGAAATGAGCTCGGACCCGTGATTTAAAAACAGGGAGAAAAAAAAAACAGGGTCCGGTACGACCTTCCGAACGGCTGAAATTGAAATGTATAATACACGTTTTTTCGGGATTAAGGGTCCCTAAGAAAATTCTCCGGAAATCACATAGAAAGTTCCTCGGGTCGATAAAGCGGCGCGCAAAGTTTGAGCACCAACGGAAGACATTTGGGGGTGCCGGTGTGCCAGAAACCAAGATTCGCCGAAACTCGGATTATCGTGAAAAATGTGTTAAAAACCTCGTTATTTGAGGTCAACTCGAACAGTTGATTTCTGAAATCGAACATGTTGATTCCTGAAATGAGCTCGCACCCGTGATTTAAAAATAGGGAGAAAAAAAAAGCGGGTCCTAGTCGACCTTCCGAACGGTGAAATTGAAGTGTATAATACACGGTTTTTCGGGATTCCGGGGTCCCGGAACAAAATTCTCCGGAAATCATATAGTAAGTTCCTCGGGTCAGATAAAGCGGTCACGCAAAGTTTGAACACCAACAGAAGACATTTGGGGGTGCCGGTGTGCCACAAACCAGCATTCGCCGAAACTCGGATTATCGTGAAAAATGTGTTAAACCTCGTTATTTGAGGCTGAAATCGAACAGGTTGATTCCTGAAATCGAACATGTTGATTCCTGAATCGAGCTCGGACCCGTGATTGAAAAACAGGGAGAAAAAAAACAGGGTCCGGTACGACCTTCCGAACGGCTGAAATTAAAGTGTATAATACACGGTTTTTCGGATTCCGGGGTCCCCGAACAAAATTCTCCGGAAATCACATAGAAAGTTCCTCGGGTCAGATAAAGCGGCCACGCAAAGTTTGAGCACCAACGGAAGACATTTGGGGGTGCCGGTGTGCCACAAACCAGCATTCGCCGAAACTCGGATTATCGTGAAAAATGTGATAAAGCTCGTTATTTGAGGCTGAAATCGAACAGGTTGATTCCTGAAATCGAACATGTTGATTCCTGAAATGAGCTCGGACCCGTGATTGAAAAACAGGGAGAAAAAAAAAAAGGGTCCGATTTACCTTCCGAACGGCTAAAATTGAAATGTATAATACACGGTTTTTCGGGATTACGGGGTCCCGGAAGAAAATTCTCCGGAAATCACATAGAAAGTTCCTCGGGTCGATAAAGCGGCGCGCAAAGTTTGAGCACAAACGGAAGACATTTGGGGGTGTCGGTGTGCCACAAACCAGCATTCGCCGAAACTCGGATTATCGTGAAAAATGTGTTAAAACCTCGTTATTTGAGGCTGAACTCGAACAGGTTGATTTCTGAAATCGAACATGTTGATTCCTGAAATGAGCTCGCACCCGTGATTGAAAAATAGGGAGAAAAAAAAAACAGGTCCGATACGACCTTCCGAACGGTTTGAATTGAAGTGTATAATACACGGTTTTTCGGGATTCCGGGGTCCCGGAACAAAATTCTCCGAAATCACATAGAAAGTTCCTCGGGTCAGATAAAGCGGCCACGCAAAGTTTGAGCACCAACGGAAGACATTTGGGGTGCGGTGTGCCACAAACCAAAGATTCGCGAAACTTCGGATTATCGTGAAAAATGTGATAAAGCTCGTTATTTGAGGCCGAAATTGAACAGTTGATTTCTGAAATCGAACAGGTTGATTCCTGAAATGAGCTCGGACGCGTGATTGAAAAACAGGGAGAAAAAGAAACAGGGTCCGGTACGACCTTCCGAACGGCTGAAATTGAAGTGTATAATACACGGTTTTTCGGGATTCCGGGGTCCCGGAACAAAATTCTCCGGAAATCACATAGTAAGTTCCTCGGGTCAGATAAAACGGTCACGCAAAGTTTGAACACCAACGGAAGACATTTGAGGGTGCCGGTGTGCTACAAACCAGCATTCGCCGAAACTCGGATTATCGTGAAAAATGTGTTAAACCTCTTTATTTGAGGCTGAAATCGAACAGGTTTATTCCTGAAATCAAACATGTTGATTCCTGAAATGAGCTCGGACCCGTGATTGAAAAACAGGGAGAAAAAAAACAGGGTCCGGTACGACCTTCCGAACGGCTGAAATTGAAATGTATAAGACACGGTTTTTCGATTCCGGTCCCTAAGAAAATTCTCCGGAAATCACATAGAAAGTTCCTCGGGTCTGATAAAGCGGCCGCGCAAAGTTTGAGCACCAACGGAAGACATTTGGGGTGCCGGTAAGCCACAAACCAAAGATTCGCAAAAACTCGGATTATCGTGAAAAATGTGTTAAAACCTCGTTATTTGAGGTCAACTCGAACAGGTTGATTCCTGAAATCGAACATGTTGATTCCTGAAATGAGCTCGGACCCGTGATTGAAAAACAGGAGAAAAAAAACGAGGTCCGATCGACCTTCCGAACGGTTCAAATTGAAGTGTGTAATACACGGTTTTTCGGGATTCCGGTCCCTGATCAAAATTCTCCGGAAATCACAAAGAAAGTTCCTCGGGTCAGATAATGCGGCCACGCAAAGTTTGAGCACCAACGGAATACATTTGGGGGTGCCTTTGTGCCACAAACCAGCATTCGCCGAAACTCGGATTATCGTGAAAAATGTGATAAAGCTCGTTATTTGAGGCTGAAATCGAACAGGTTGATTCCTGAAATCGAACATGTTGATTCCTGAAATGAGCTCGGACCCGTGATTGAAAAACAGTGAGAAAAAAAAACAGGGTCCGATACGACCTTCCGTACGGCTGAAATTGAAGTGTATAATACACGGTTTTTCGGGATTCCGGGGTCCCGGATCAAAATTCTCCGGAAATCACATAGAAAGTTCCTCGGGTCAGATAAAGCGGCCACGCAAAAATTGAGCACCAACGGAAGACATTTGGGGGTGCCGGTGTGCCACAAACCAGCATTCGCCGAAACTCGGATTATCGTGAAAAATGTGATAAAGCTCCTTATTTGAGGCTGAAATCGAACAGGTTGATTCCTGAAATCGAACATGTTGATTCCTGAAATGAGCTCGGACCCGTGATTGAAAAACAGGAGAAAAAAACAGGTCCTAGACGACCTTCCGAACGGACGAAATTGAAGTGTATAATACACGGTTTTTCGGGATTCTGGGGTCCCGGATCAAAATTCTCCGGAAATCACATAGAAAGTTCCTCGGGTCAGATAAAGCGGCCACGCAAATTTTGAGCACCAACGGAAGACATTTGGGGGTGCCGGTGTGCCACAAACCAGCATTCGCCGAAACTCGGATTATCGTGAAAAATGTGATAAAGCTCGTTATTTGAGGTCAAATCGAACAGTTGATTCCTGAAATCGAACATGTTGATTCCTGAAATGTGCTCGGACCCGTGATTGAAAAACAGGGAAAAAAAAAACAGGGTCCTAGATTTACGACCTTCCGAACTACAAATTGAAATGTATAATAAACGCGTTTTTCGGGATTCCGGTCCCTAAGAAAATTCTCCGGTAATCACATAGAAAGTTCCTCGGGTTAGATAAAGCGGCCGTGCAAAGTTTGAGCACCAACGGAAGACATTTGGGGGTGCCGGTGTGACACAATCCAGCATTCGTCGAAACTCGGATTATCCTGAAAAATGTGTTTAACCTCGTTATTTGAGGCTGAAATCGAACAGGTTGATTCCTGAAATGAGCTCGGACGCGTGATTGAAAACCAGGGAGAAAAAGAAACATAGTCTGGTACGACCTTCCGAACGGCTGAAATTGAAGTGTATAATACACGGTTTTTCGGGATTCCGGGGTCCCGGAACAAAATTCTCCGGAAATCACATAGTAAGTTCCTCGGGTCAGATAAAGCGGCCGCGCAAAGTTTGAGCACCAACGGAAGACATTTGGGGGTGCCGGTGTGCCTAAACCAAAGATTCGCCAAACTCGGATTATCGTGAAAAATGTGTTAAAACCTCGTTATTTGAGGCTGAACTCGAACAGGTTGATTCCTGAAATCGAACATGTTGATTCCTGAAATGAGCTCGGACCCCTGATTGAAAAACAGGGAGAAAAAAAAACAGGGTCCGGTACGACCTTCCGAACGGCTGAAATTGAAGTGTTTAATACACGGTTTTTCGGGATTCCGGGGTCCCGGAACAAAATTCTCCGGAAATCACATAGAAAGTTCCTCGGTTCAGATAAAGCGGCCACGCAAAGTTTGAGCACCAACGGAAGACATTTGGGGGTGCCGGTGTGCTACAAACCAGAATCGCCGAAACTCGGATTATCGTGAAAAATGTGTTAAGCCTCGTTATTTGAGGCTGAACTCGAACAGGTTGATTTCTGAAATCGAACATGTTGATTCCTGAAATGAGCTCGCACCCGTGATTGAAAAATAGGGAGAAAAAAAACAGGGTCCGGTACGACATTCCAAACGGCTGAAATTGAAGTGTATAATACACGGTTTTTGGGGATTCCGGGGTCCCGGAACAAAATTCTCCAGAAATCACATAGAAAGTTCCTCGGGTCAGATAAAGCGGCCACGCAAAGTTTGAGCACCAACGGAAGACATTTGGGGGTGCCGGTGTGCCACAAACCAGCATTCGCCGAAACTCGGATTATCGTGAAAAATGTGATAAAGCTCGTTATTTGAGGCTGAAATCGAACAGGTTGATTCCTAAAATCGAACATGTTGATTCCTGAAATGAGCTCGGACCCGTGATTGTAAAACAGGGAGAAAAAAAAACAGGGTCCGGTACGACCTTCCGAAAGGCTGAAATTGAAGTGTATAATACACGGTTTTTCGGGATTCCGGGGTCCCGGATCAAAATTCTCCGGAAATCACATAGAAAGTTCCTCGGGTCAGATAAAGCGGCCACGCAAAGTTTGAGCACCAACGGAAGACATTTGGCGGTGCCGGTGTGCCACAAACCAGCATTAGCCGAAACTCGGATTATTGTGAAAAATGTGATAAAGCTCGTTATTTGAGGTCAAATCGAAATCGAACAGTTGATTCCTGAAATCGAACATGTTGATTCCTGAAATGAGCTCGGACCCGTGATTTAAAAACAGGGAGAAAAAATGGGTCCGATCGACCTTCCGAACTACCGAAATTGAAATGTATAATACACGCTTTTTCGGAGTCCGGGGTCCCGGAAGAAAATTCTCCGGAAATCACATAGAAAGTTCCTCGGGTCAGATAAAGCGGCCGCGCAAAGTTTGAGCACCAACGGAAGACATTTGGGGGTGCCGGTGTGCCACAAACCAGCATTCGCCGAAACTCGGATTATCGTGAAAAATGTGTTAAAACCTCGTTATTTGAGGCTGAACTCGAACAGGTTGATTTCTGAAATCGAACATGTTGATTCCTGAAATGAGCTCGCACCCGTGATTTAAAAATAGGGAGAAAAAAGCGGGTCCTGACGACCTTCCGAACAACAAATTGAAGTGTATAATACACGGTTTTTCGGGATTCCGGGTCCCGGAACAAAATTCTCCGGAAATCATATAGTAAGTTCCTCGGGTCGATATAAGCGGTCACGCAAAGTTTGAACACCAACAGAAGACATTTGGGGGTGCCGGTGTGCCACAAACCAAAGATTCGCAAAAACTCGGATTATCGTGAAAAATGTGTTAAACCTCGTTATTTGAGGCTGAAATCGAACAGGTTGATTCCTGAAATCGAACATGTTGATTCCTGAATCGAGCTCGGACCCGTGATTGAAAAACAGGGAGAAAAAAAACAGGGTCCTAGTCGACCTTCCGAACGGCCGAAATTAAAGTGTATAATACACGGTTTTCGGATTCCGGTCCCGAACAAAATTCTCCGAAAATCACATAGAAAGTTCCTCGGGTCGATAAAGCGGCCACGCAAAGTTTGAGCACCAACGGAAGACATTTGGGGGTGCCGGTGTGCCACAAAAACCAAAGATTCGCCGAAACTCGGATTATCGTGAAAAATGTGATAAAGCTCGTTATTTGAGGTTGAAATCGAACAAGTTGATTCCTGAAATCGAACATGTTGATTCCTGAAATGAGCTCGGACCCGTGATTGAAAAACAGGAGAAAAAAAAAACAGGGTCCTGTCGACCTTCCGAACGGCCGAAATTGAAATGTATAATACACGGTTTTTCGGGATTCCGGAAGAAAATTCTCCGAAAATCACATAGAAAGTTCCTCGGGTCGATAAAGCGGCCACGCAAAGTTTGAGCACCAACGGAAGACATTTGGGGGTGCCGGTGTGCCACAAACCAACATTCGCCAAACTCGGATTATCGTGAAAAATGTGTTAAAACCTCGTTATTTGAGGTGAACTCGAACAGTTGATTTCTGAAATCGAACATGTTGATTCCTGAAATGAGCTCGCACCCGTGATTTAAAAATAGGGAGAAAAAAGCGGGGTCCGATCTACGACCTTCCGAACGAGTGAAATTGAAGTGTATAATACACGGTTTTTCGGGATTCCGGGTCCCGGAACAAAATTCTCCGGAAATCATATAGAAAGTTCCTCGGGTCCGATAAAGCGGTCACGCAAAGTTTGAGCACCAACAGAAGACATTTGGGGTGCCGGTGTGCCACAAACCAAAGATTCGCCAAACTCGGATTATCGTGAAAATGTGTTAAACCTCGTTATTTGAGGCTCAAATCGAACAGGTTGATTCCTGAAATCGAACATGTTGATTCCTGAATCGAGCTCGGACCCGTGATTGAAAAACAGGAGAAAAAAAAACAGGGTCCGGTAGACCTTCCGAACGGTTTGAAATTAAAGTGTATAATACACGGTTTTTTCTGGATTCCGGTCCCTAACAAAATTCTCCGGAAATCACATAGAAAGTTCCTCGGGTCAGATAAAGCGGCCACGCAAAGTTTGAACACCAACGGAAGACATTTGGGGTGCCGGTGTGCCACAAACCAAGATTCGCCGAAACTCGGATTATCGTGAAAAATGTGATAAAGCTCGTTATTTGAGGCTAAAATCGAACAGGTTGATTCCTGAAATCGAACATGTTGATTCCTGAAATGAGCTCGGACCCGTGATTGAAAAACAGGAGAAAAAAAAGGTCCGATACGACCTTCCGAACGGTAAATTGAAATGTATAATACACGGTTTTTCGGGATTAAAGGTCCCGGAAGAAAATTCTCCGGAAATCACATAGAAAGTTCCTCGGGTCAGATAAAGCGGCCGCGCAAAGTTTGAGCACCAACGGAAGACATTTGGGGGTGTCGGTGTGCCACAAACCAAAGATTCGCAAAACTCGGATTATCGTGAAAAATGTGTTAAAACCTCGTTATTTGAGGTCAACTCGAACAGTTGATTTCTGAAATCGAACATGTTGATTCCTGAAATGAGCTCGCACCCGTGATTGAAAAATAGGAGAAAAAAAAAGGGTCCTAGTACGACCTTCCGAACGGCCGAAATTGAAGTGTATAATACACGGTTTTTCGTGATTCCGGTCCCGAACAAAATTCTCCGAAAATCACATAGAAAGTTCCTCGGGTCAGATAAAGCGGCCACGCAAAGTTTGAGCACCAACGGAAGACATTTGGGGGTGCCGGTGTGCCACAAACCAGCATTCGCCGAAACTCGGATTATCGTGAAAAATGTGATAAAGCTCGTTATTTGAGGCTGAAATTGAACAGGTTGATTTCTGAAATCGAACAGGTTGACTCCTAAAATGAGCTCGGACGCGTGATTGAAAAACAGGGAGAAAAAGAAACAGGGTCCTCACGACCTTCCGAACAGTGAAAATTGAAGTGTATAATACACGGTTTTTCGGGATTCCGGGTCCCTGAACAAAATTCTCCGGAAATCACATAGTAAGTTCCTCGGTCGATAAAACGGTCACGCAAAGTTTGAACACCAACGGAAGACATTTGAGGGTGCCGGTGTGCTACAAACCAGCATTCGCCGAAACTCGGATTATCGTGAAAAATGTGTTAAACCTCTTTATTTGAGGCTGAAATCGAACAGGTTTATTCCTGAAATCAAACATGTTGATTCCTGAAATGAGCTCGGACCCGTGATTGAAAAACAGGAGAAAAAAAAACAGGGTCCGGTACGACCTTCCGAACGGCTGAAATTGAAATGTATAAGACACGGTTTTTCGGGATTAGGTCCCTAAGAAAATTCTCCGGAAATCACATAGAAAGTTCCTCGGGTCAGATAAAGCGTCCGCGCAAAGGTTGAGCACCAACGGAAGACATTTGGGGGTGCCGGTAAGCCACAAACCAGCATTCGCCGAAACTCGGATTATCGTGAAAAATGTGTTAAAACCTCGTTATTTGAGGCTGAACTCGAACAGGTTGATTCCTGAAATCGAACATGTTGATTCCTGAAATGAGCTCGGACCCGTGATTGAAAAACAGGGAGAAAAAAAAACAGGGTCCGGTACGACCTTCCGAACGGCTGAAATTGAAGTGTGTAATACACGGTTTTTCGGATTCCGGTCCCGAACAAAATTCTCCGAAAATCACATAGAAAGTTCCTCGGGTCGATAAAGCGGCCACGCAAAGTTTGAGCACCAACGGAAGACATTTGGGGGTGCCGGTGTGCCAAAACCAAAGATTCGCCAAACTCGGATTATCGTGAAAAATGTGTTAAAACCTCGTTATTTGAGGTCAACTCGAACAAAGTTGATTTCTGAAATCGAACATGTTGATTAAAATGAGCTCGCACCCGTGATTGAAAAATAGGGAGAAAAAAAACAGGTCCGATCGACCTTCCGAACGGTACAAATTGAAGTGTATAATACACGGTTTTTCAGATTAGGGTTCCGGAACAAAATTCTCCGGAAATAACATAGAAAGTTCCTCGGGTCAGATAAAGCGGCCACGCAAAGTTTGAGCACCAACGGAAGACATTTGGGGGTGCCGGTGTGCCACAAACCAACATTCGCCGAAACTCGGATTATCGTGAAAAATGTGATAAAGCTCGTTATTTGAGGCTGAAATCGAACAGGTTGATTTATGAAATCGAACAGGTTGACTCCTAAAATGAGCTCGGACGCGTGATTGAAAAACAAGGAGAAAAAGAAACAGGGTCCGGTACGACCTTCCGAACGGCTGAAATTGAAGTGTATAATACACGGTTTTTCGGGATTCCGGGGTCTTGGAACAAAATTCTCCGGAAATCACATAGTAAGTTCCTCGGGTCAGATAAAGTGGTCACGCAAAGTTTGAACACCAACGGAAGACATTTGGGGGTGCCGGTGTGCCTGAAACCAAAGATTCGCGAAACTCGGATTATCGTGAAAAATGTGTTAAAGCTCGTTATTTGAGGCCAAAATCGAACAGGTTGATTCCTGAAATGAGCTCGGACGCGTGATTGAAAAACAGGAGAAAAAGAAACATAGTCTGCGGTACGACCTTCCGAACGGCTGAAATTGAAGTGTATAATACACGGTTTTTCGGGATTCCGGGTCCCGAACAAAATTCTCCGAAATCACATAGTAAGTTCCTCGGGTCGAGATAAAACGGTCACGCAAAGTTTGAACACCAACAAAGACATTTGGGGGTGCGGTGTGCTAAAAACCAAGATTCGCCGAAACTCGGATTATCGTGAAAAATGTGTTAAACCTCGTTATTTGAGGCTGAAATCGAACAGGTTTATTCCTGAAATCAAACATATTGATTCCTGAAATGAGCTCGGACCCGTGATTGAAAAACAGGGAGAAAAAAAACAGGTCCGTCACGACTTTCCGAACGGTGAAATTAAAGTGTATAATACACGGTTTTGGATTCCGGTCCCGAACAAAATTCTCCGGAAATCACATAGAAAGTTCCTCGGGTCGAGATAAAGCGGCCACGCAAAGTTTGAGCACCAACGGAAGACATTTGGGGGTGCCGGTGTGCCACAAACCAAAGATTCGCCAAACTCGGATTATCGTGAAAAATGTGTTAAAGCTCGTTATTTGAGGTGAAATCGAACAGGTTGATTCCTGAAATCGAACATGTTGATTCTGAAATGAGCTCGGACCCGTGATTGAAAAACAGGAGAAAAAAAAAAACGGTCCTGATACGACCTTCCGAACGGGCCGAAATTGAAATGTAGAATACACGGTTTTTCGGGATTCCGGGTCCCTAAGAAAATTCTCTGAAATCACATAGAAAGTTCCTCGGGTCGATAAAGCGGCCGCGCAAAGTTTGAGCACCAACGGAAGACATTTGGGGGTGCCGGTGTGCCATAAACCAGCATTCGCCGAAACTCGGATTATCGTGAAAAATGTGTTAAAACCTCGTTATTTGAGGCTGAACTCGAACAAGTTGATTTCTGAAATCGAACATGTTGATTCCTGAAATGAGCTCGCACCCGTGATTGAAAAATAGGGAGAAAAAAAACAGGGTCCGGTACGACCTTCCGAACGGCTGAAATTGAAGTGTATAATACACGGTTTTTCGGGATTCCGGGGTCCCGGAACAAAATTCTCCGGATATCACATAGTAAGTTCCTCGGGTCAGATAAAACGGTCACGCAAAGTTTGAACACCAACGGAAGACATTTGGGGGTGCCGGTGTGCTACAAACCAGCATTCGCCGAAACTCGGATTATCGTGAAAAATGTGTTAAACCTCGTTATTTGAGGCTGAAATCGAACAGGTTTATTCCTGAAATCAAACATGTTGATTCCTGAAATGAGCTCGGACCCGTGATTGAAAAACAGGGAGAAAAAAAACGAGGGTCCAAGATCGACCTTCCGAACGGCCGAAATTGAAATGTATAATACACGGTTTTCGGGATTCCGGAACAAAATTCTCCGGAAATCACATAGAAAGTTCCTCGGGTCTGATAAAGCGGCCGCGCAAAGTTTGAGCACCAACGGAAGACATTTGGGGTGCCGGTAAGCCACAAACCAAAGATTCGCCAAACTCGGATTATCGTGAAAAATGTGTTAAAACCTCGTTATTTGAGGTGAACTCGAACAAAGTTGATTCTGAAATCGAACATGTTGATTCCTGAAATGAGCTCGGACCCGTGATTGAAAAACGGGGAGAAAAAAACAAACGGTCCGATCGACCTTCCGAACGGCTGAAATTGAAGTGTATAATACACGGTTTTTCGGGATTCCGGGGTCCCGGATCAAAATTCTCCGGAAATCACATAGAAAGTTCCTCGGGTCAGATAAAGCGGCCACGCAAAGTTTGAGCACCAACGGAAGACATTTGGGGGTGCCGGTAAGCCACAAACCAGCATGAAACTCGGATTATCGTGAAAAATGTGTTAAAACCTCGTTATTTGAGGCTGAACTCGAACAGGTTGATTCCTGAAATCGAACATGTTGATTCCTGAAATGAGCTCGGACCCGTGATTGAAAAACAGGGAGAAAAAAAAAAACAGGGTCCGGTACGACCTTCCGAACGGCTGAAATTGAAGTGTGTAATACACGGTTTTTCGGGATTCCGGGGTCCCGGATCAAAATTCTCCGAAAATCACATAGAAACTTCCTCGGGTCAGATAAAGCGGCCACGCAAAGTTTGAGCACCAACGGAAGACATTTGGGGGTGCCGGTGTGCCACAAACCAGCATTCGCCAAAACTCGGATTATCGTGAAAAATGTGATAAAGCTCGTTATTTGAGGCTGAAATCGAACAGGTTGATTCCTGAAATCGAACATGTTGATTCCTGAAATGAGCTCGGACCCATGATTGAAAAACAGGGAGAAAAAAAAAACAGGGTCCGGTACGACCTTCCGAACTACCAAATTGAAATGTATAATACACGGTTTTTTTCGATTAAAGGGTCCCTAACAAAATTCTCCGGAAATCACATAGAAAGTTCCTCGGGTCGAGATAAAGCGGCGCGCAAAGTTTGAGCACCAACGGAAGACATTTGGGGGTGCCGGTGTGCCTAAACCAAATTCGCCGAAACTCGGATTATCGTGAAAAATGTGTTAAAACCTCGTTATTTGAGGTCAACTCGAACAGGTTGATTTCTGAAATCGAACATGTTGATTCCTGAAATGAGCTCGCACCCGTGATTGAAAAATAGGGAGAAAAAAACCTCGATTTACCTTCCGAACGGGCTCAAATTGAAGTGTATAATACACGGTTTTCAGATTCCGGGTTCCCGAACAAAATTCTCCGGAAATAACATAGAAAGTTCCTCGGGTCTGATAAAGCGGCCACGCAAAGTTTGAGCACCAACGGAAGACATTTGGGGTGCCGGTGTGCCAAAACCAAAGATTCGCGAAACTCGGATTATCGTGAAAAATGTGATAAAGCTCGTTATTTGAGGTCAAATCGAACAGGTTGATTTATGAAATCGAACAGGTTGACTCCTAAAATGAGCTCGGACGCGTGATTGAAAAACAAGGAGAAAAAGAAACAGTGGTCCTGTCACGACCTTCCGAACAGGCCAAATTGAAGTGTATAATACACGGTTTTTCGGGATTCCGGGGTCTTGGAACAAAATTCTCCGGAAATCACATAGTAAGTTCCTCGGGTCAGATAAAGTGGTCACGCAAAGTTTGAACACCAACGGAAGACATTTGGGGGTGCTTGGTGTGCCCTGAAAACCAAAGATTCGCGAAACTCGGATTATCGTGAAAAATGTGTTTAACCTCGTTATTTGAGGCTGAAATCGAACAGGTTGATTCCTGAAATGAGCTCGGACGCGTGATTGAAAAACAGGAGAAAAAGAAACATGGTCCGGTACGACCTTCCGAACGGCTCAAAATTGAAGTGTATAATACACGGTTTTTCGGGATTCCGGGAACAAAATTCTCCGGAAATCACATAGTAAGTTCCTCGGGTCGGATAAAACGGTCACGCAAAGTTTGAACACCAACAAGAAGACATTTGGGGGTGCCGGTGTGCTAAAAACCAAAGATTCGCCGAAACTCGGATTATCGTGAATAATGTGTTAAACCTCGTTATTTGAGGTCAAATCGAACAGTTTATTCCGAAATCAAACATGTTGATTCCTGAAATGAGCTCGGACCCGTGATTGAAAAACAGGGAGAAAAAAACAGGGTCCGGTACGACTTTCCGAACGGCTAACAAATTAAAGTGTATAATACACGGTTTTTCGGATTCGGTCCCTGAACAAAATTCTCCGAAATCACATAGAAAGTTCCTCGGGTCGAGATAAAGCGGCCACGCAAAGTTTGAGCACCAACGGAAGACATTTGGGGGTGCCGGTGTGCCACAAACCAAAGATTCGCCGAAACTCCTGATTATCGTGAAAAATGTGTTAAAGCTCGTTATTTGAGGTTGAAATCGAACAGGTTGATTTCTGAAATCGAACATGTTGATTCCTGAAATGAGCTCGGACCCGTGATTGAAAAACAGGGGAGAAAAAAAAAACAGGGGTTCGGTGATTTACCTTCCGAACGGTGAAAATTGAAATGTATAATACACGGTTTTTCGGGATTCCGGGGTCCCGGAAGAAAATTCTCCGGAAATCACATAGAAAGTTCCTCGGGTCAGATAAAGCGGCCGCGCAAAGTTTGAGCACCAACGGAAGACATTTGGGGGTACCGGTGTGCCATAAACCAAGATTCGCCGAAACTCGGATTATCGTGAAAAATGTGTTAAAACCTCGTTATTTGAGGTCAACTCGAACAAGTTGATTTCTGAAATCGAACATGTTGATTCCTGAAATGAGCTCGCACCCGTGATTGAAAAATAGGGAGAAAAAAAAACAGCAGTCCTACGACCTTCCGAACGGTGAAATTGAAGTGTATAATACACGGTTTTTGGATTCCGGTCCCGGAACAAAATTCTCCGGATATCACATAGTAAGTTCCTCGGGTCAGATAAAACGGTCACGCAAAGTTTGAACACCAACGGAAGACATTTGGGGGTGCCGGTGTGCTAAAACCAAAGATTCGCCGAAACTCGGATTATCGTGAAAATGTGTTAAACCTCGTTATTTGAGGTCGAAATCGAACAGTTTATTCCTGAAATCAAACATGTTGATTCCTGAAATGAGCTCGGACCCGTGATTGAAAAACAGGAGAAAAAAAAAACAGGGTCCCAGACGACCTTCCGAACGGCCGAAATTGAAATGTATAATACACGGTTTTTCGGGATTCCGGGGTCCCGAACAAAATTCTCCGGAAATCACATAGTAAGTTCCTCAGTCGATAAAACGGTCACGCAAAGTTTGAACACCAACGGAAGACATTTGAGGGTGCCGGTGTGCTACAAACCAAAGATTCGCCAAACTCGGATTATCGTGAAAATGTGTTAAACCTCTTTATTTGAGGTCAAATCGAACAAAGTTTATTCCTGAAATCAAACATGTTGATTCCTGAAATGAGCTCGGACCCGTGATTGAAAAACAGGAGAAAAAAAACAGGTCCTCCTGCGACCTTCCGAACGGCCGAAATTGAAATGTATAAGACACGGTTTTCGGGATTAGGTCCCTAAGAAAATTCTCCGGAAATCACATAGAAAGTTCCTCGGGTCGATAAAGCGGCGCGCAAAGGTTGAGCACCAACGGAAGACATTTGGGGTGCCGGTAAGCCACAAACCAAAGCATTCGCCGAAACTCGGATTATCGTGAAAATGTGTTAAAACCTCGTTATTTGAGGTCAACTCGAACAAAGTTTGATTCCTGAAATCGAACATGTTGATTCCTGAAATGAGCTCGGACCCGTGATTGAAAAACAGGAGAAAAAAAAAACAGGGTCCTACGACGACCTTCCGAACGGTTTGAAATTGAAGTGTGTAATACACGGTTTTTCGGGATTCCGGGGTCCCGGATCAAAATTCTCCGGAAATCACATAGAAAGTTCCTCGGGTCAGATAAAGCGGCCGCGCAAAGTTTGAGCACCAACGGAAGACATTTGGGGGTGCCGGTGTGCCACAAACCAGCATTCGCCAAAACTCGGATTATCGTGAAAAATGTGATAAAGCTCGTTATTTGAGGCTGAAATCGAACAGGTTGATTCCTGAAATCGAACATGTTGATTCCTGAAATGAGCTCGGACCCATGATTGAAAAACAGGGAAAAAAAAAAACAGGGTCCGGTACGACCTTCGAACGGTGAAATTGAAATGTATAATACACGGTTTTTGGATTCCGGTCCCTAACAAAATTCTCCGAAAATCACATAGAAAGTTCCTCGGGTCGATAAAGCGGCCACGCAAAGTTTGAGCACCAACGGAAGACATTTGGGGGTGCCGGTGTGCCACAAACCAAGATTCGCCGAAACTCTCGGATTATCGTGAAAAATGTGTTAAAACCTCGTTATTTGAGGTCAACTCGAACAGGTTGATTTCTGAAATCGAACATGTTGATTCCTGAAATGAGCTCGCACCCGTGATTGAAAATAAGGAGAAAAAAAACAGGTCCGGACCTTCCGAACGAGGCCGAAATTGAAGTGTATAATACACGGTTTTTTGATTCGGGTTCCGAACAAAATTCTCCGGAAATAACATAGAAAGTTCCTCGGGTCAGATAAAGCGGCCACGCAAAGTTTGAGCACCAACGGAAGACATTTGGGGGTGCCGGTGTGCCACAAACCAGCATTCGCCGAAACTCGGATTATCGTGAAAAATGTGATAAAGCTCGTTATTTGAGGCTGAAATCGAACAGGTTGATTTCTGAAATCGAACAGGTTGACTCCTAAAATGAGCTCGGACGCGTGATTGAAAAACAAGGAGAAAAAGAAACAGGGTCCGGTACGACCTTCCGAACGGCTGAAATTGAAGTGTATAATACACGGTTTTTCGGGATTCCGGGGTCTTGGAACAAAATTCTCCGGAAATCACATAGTAAGTTCCTCGGGTCAGATAAAGTGGTCACGCAAAGTTTGAACACCAACGGAAGACATTTGGGGGTGCCGGTGTGCCACAAACCAGCATTCGCGGAAACTCGGATTATCGTGAAAAATGTGTTTAACCTCGTTATTTGAGGCTGAAATCGAACAGGTTGATTCCTGAAATGAGCTCGGACGCGTGATTGAAAAACAGGGAGAAAAAGAAACATAGTCTGGTACGACCTTCCGAACGGCTGAAATTGAAGTGTATAATACACGGTTTTTCGGGATTCCGGGGTCCCGGAACAAAATTCTCCGGAAATCACATAGTAAGTTCCTCGGGTCAGATAAAACGGTCACGCAAAGTTTGAACACCAACAGAAGACATTTGGGGGTGCCGGTGTGCTAAAAACCAGCATTCGCCGAAACTCGGATTATCGTGAAAAATGTGTTAAACCTCGTTATTTGAGGCTGAAATCGAACAGGTTTATTCCTGAAATCAAACATGTTGATTCCTGAAATGAGCTCGGACCCGTGATTGAAAAACAGGGAGAAAAAAAACAGGGTCCGGTACGACTTTCCGAACGGCTGAAATTAAAGTGTATAATACACGGTTTTTCGGATTCCGGGGTCCCGGAACAAAATTCTCCGGAAATCACATAGAAAGTTCCTCGGGTCAGATAAAGCGGCCACGCAAAGTTTGAGCACCAACGGAAGACATTTGGGGGTGCCGGTGTGCCACAAACCAGCATTCGCCGAAACTCGGATTATCGTGAAAAATGTGATAAAGCTCGTTATTTGAGGCTGAAATCGAACAGGTTGATTCCTGAAATCGAACATGTTGATTCCTGAAATGAGCTCGGACCCGTGATTGAAAAACAGGGAGAAAAAAAAAACAGGGTCCGGTACGACCTTCCGAACGGCTGAAATTGAAATGTAGAATACACGGTTTTTCGGGATTCCGGGGTCCCGGAAGAAAATTCTCCGGAAATCACATAGAAAGTTCCTCGGGTCGATAAAGCGGCGCGCGCAAAGTTTGAGCACCAACGGAAGACATTTGGGGTGCCGGTGTGCCATAAACCAAAGATTCGCAAACTCGGATTATCGTGAAAAATGTGTTAAAACCTCGTTATTTGAGGTCAACTCGAACAAGTTGATTTCTGAAATCGAACATGTTGATTCCTGAAATGAGCTCGCACCCGTGATTGAAAAATAGGGAGAAAAAAAACAGGGTCCGGTACGACTTTCCGAACGGCTGAAATTGAAGTGTAAGTTCCTCGGGTCAGATAAAACGGTCACGCAAAGTTTGAACACCAACGGAAGACATTTGGGGGTGCCGGTGTGCTACAAACCAGCATTCGCCGAAACTCGGATTATCGTGAAAAATGTGTTAAACCTCGTTATTTGAGGTCAAATCGAACAGTTTATTCCTGAAATCAAACATGTTGATTCCTGAAATGAGCTCGGACCCGTGATTTAAAAACAGGAGAAAAAAACAGGGTCCTGTCGACCTTCCGAACGGCTGAAATTGAAATGTATAATACACGGTTTTTCGGGATTCCGGGGTCCCGGAACAAAATTCTCCGGAAATCACATAGAAAGTTCCTCGGGTCAGATAAAGCGGCCGCGCAAAGTTTGAGCACCAACGGAAGACATTTGGGGGTGCCGGTGTGCCAAAACCAAAGATTCGCCGAAACTCGGATTATCGTGAAAAATGTGATAAAGCTCGTTATTTGAGGCTGAAATCGAACAGGTTGATTCCTGAAATCGAACATGTTGATTCCTGAAATGAGCTCGGACCCATGATTGAAAAACAGGGAGAAAAAAAAAACAGGGTCCGGTACGACCTTCTGAACGGCTGAAATTGAAATGTATAATACACGGTTTTTCGGGGTCCCGGAACAAAATTCTCCGAAATCACATAGAAAGTTCCTCGGGTCAGATAAAGCGGCCGCAAAGTTTGAGCACCAACGGAAGACATTTGGGGGTGCCGGTGTGCCTGAAACCAAAGATTCGCCGAAACTCGGATTATCGTGAAAAATGTGTTAAACCTCGTTATTTGAGGCTGAAATCGAACAGGTTGATTCCTGAAATCGAACATGTTGATTCCTGAAATGAGCTCGGACCCGTGATTGAAAAACAGGGAGAAAAAAAACAGGGTCCGGTACGACCTTCCGAACGGCTGAAATTAAAGTGTATAATACACGGTTTTTCGGATTCCGGGGTCCCGGAACAAAATTCTCCGGAAATCACATAGAAAGTTCCTCGGGTCAGATAAAGCGGCCATGCAAAGTTTGAGCACAAACGGAAGACATTTGGCGGTGCCGGTGTGCCACAAACCAGCATTCGCCGAAACTCGGATTATCGTGAAAAATGTGATAAAGCTCGTTATTTGAGGCTGAAATCGAACAGGTTGATTCCTGAAATCGAACATGTTGATTCCTGAAATGAGCTCGGACCCGTGATTGAAAAACAGGGAGAAAAAAAAAAAGGGTCCGGTACGACCTTCCGAACGGCTGAAATTGAAATGTAGAATACACGGTTTTTCGGGATTCCGGGGTCCCGGAAGAAAATTCTCCGGAAATCACATAGAAAGTTCCTCGGGTCAGATAAAGCGGCCGCGCAAAGTTTGAGCACCAACGGAAGACATTTGGGGGTGCCGGTGTGCCATAAACCAGCATTCGCCGAAACTCGGATTATCGTGAAAAATGTGTTAAAACCTCGTTATTTGAGGCTGAACTCGAACAAGTTGATTTCTGAAATCGAACATGTTGATTCCTGAAATGAGCTCGCACCCGTGATTGAAAAATAGGGAGAAAAAAAACAGGGTCCGGTACGACCTTCCGAACGGCTGAAATTGAAGTGTATAATACACGGTTTTTCGGGATTCCGGGGTCCCGGAACAAAATTCTCCGGATATCACATAGTAAGTTCCTCGGGTCAGATAAAACGGTCACGCAAAGTTTGAACACCAACGGAAGACATTTGGGGGTGCCGGTGTGCTACAAACCAGCATTCGCCGAAACTCGGATTATCGTGAAAAATATGTTAAAGCTCGTTATTTGAGGCTGAAATCGAACAGGTTGATTCCTGAAATCGAACATGTTGATTCCTGAAATGAGCTCGGACCCATGATTGAAAAACAGGGAGAAAAAAAAAACAGGGTCCGGTACGACCTTCTGAACGGCTGAAATTGAAATGTATAATACACGGTTTTTCGGGATTCCGGGGTCCCGGAACAAAATTCTCCGGAAATCACATAGAAAGTTCCTCGGGTCAGATAAAGCGGCCGCGCAAAGTTTGAGCACCAACGGAAGACATTTGGGGGTGCCGGTGTGCCACAAACCAGCATTCGCCGAAACTCGGATTATCGTGAAAAATGTGTTAAACCTCGTTATTTGAGGTCAAATCGAACAAAGTTGATTCCTGAAATCGAACATGTTGATTCCTGAAATGAGCTCGGACCCGTGATTGAAAAACAGGAGAAAAAAACAGGTCCGGTACGACCTTCCGAACGGCTGAAATTAAAGTGTATAATACACGGTTTTTCGGATTCCGGGGTCCCGGAACAAAATTCTCCGGAAATCACATAGAAAGTTCCTCGGGTCAGATAAAGCGGCCATGCAAAGTTTGAGCACAAACGGAAGACATTTGGCGGTGCCGGTGTGCCACAAACCAGCATTCGCCGAAACTCGGATTATCGTGAAAAATGTGATAAAGCTCGTTATTTGAGGCTGAAATCGAACAGGTTGATTCCTGAAATCGAACATGTTGATTCCTGAAATGAGCTCGGACCCGTGATTGAAAAACAGGAGAAAAAAACGGGTCCTGGTTTACGACCTTCCGAACGGCTGAAATTGAAATGTAGAATACACGGTTTTTCGGGATTCCGGGGTCCCGGAAGAAAATTCTCCGGAAATCACATAGAAAGTTCCTCGGGTCAGATAAAGCGGCCGCGCAAAGTTTGAGCACCAACGGAAGACATTTGGGGGTGCCGGTGTGCCATAAACCAGCATTCGCCGAAACTCGGATTATCGTGAAAAATGTGTTAAAACCTCGTTATTTGAGGCTGAACTCGAACAAGTTGATTTCTGAAATCGAACATGTTGATTCCTGAAATGAGCTCGCACCCGTGATTGAAAAATAGGGAGAAAAAAAAACAGGTCCGATTTACCTTCCGAACGGCCAAATTGAAGTGTATAATACACGGTTTTTCGGGATTCCGGGGTCCCGGAACAAAATTCTCCGGATATCACATAGTAAGTTCCTCGGGTCAGATAAAACGGTCACGCAAAGTTTGAACACCAACGGAAGACATTTGGGGGTGCCGGTGTGCTACAAACCAGCATTCGCCGAAACTCGGATTATCGTGAAAAATGTGTTAAACCTCGTTATTTGAGGCTGAAATCGAACAGGTTTATTCCTGAAATCAAACATGTTGATTCCTGAAATGAGCTCGGACCCGTGATTGAAAAACAGGGAGAAAAAAAACAGGGTCCGGTACGACCTTCCGAACGGCTGAAATTGAAATGTATAATACACGGTTTTTCGGGATTCCGGGGTCCCGGAAGAAAATTCTCCGGAAATCACATAGAAAGTTCCTCGGGTCAGATAAAGCGGCCGCGCAGAGTTTGAGCACCAACGGAAGACATTTGGGTGTGCCGGTGTGCCACAAACCAGCATTCGCCGAAACTCGGATTATCGTGAAAAATGTGTTAAAACCTCGTTATTTGAGGCTAAACTCGAACAGGTTGATTTCTGAAATCGAACATGTTGATTCCTGAAATGAGCTCGCACCCGTGATTGAAAAATAGGGAGAAAAAAAACAGGGTCCGGTAGGACCTTCCGAACGGCTGAAATTGAAGTGTATAATACACGGTTTTTCGGGATTCCCGGTCCCGAACAAAATTCTCCGAAATCATATAGTAAGTTCCTCGGGTACGATAAAGCGGTCACGCAAAGTTTGAGCACCAACGGAAGACATTTGGGGGTACCGGTGTGCCACAAACCAGCATTCGCCGAAACTCGGATTATCGTGAAAAATGTGTTAAACCTCGTTATTTGAGGCTGAAATCGAACAGGTTGATTCCTGAAATCGAACATGTTGATTCCTGAAATGAGCTCGGACCCGTGATTGAAAAACAGGGAGAAAAAAAAAACAGGGTCCGGTACGACCTTCCGAACGGTCCGAAATTAAAGTGTATAATACACGGTTTTTCGATTCCGGTCCCGAACAAAATTCTCCGGAAATCACATAGAAAGTTCCTCGGGTCAGATAAAGCGGCCATGCAAAGTTTGAGCACAAACGGAAGACATTTGGCGGTGCCGGTGTGCCACAAACCAGCATTCGCCGAAACTCGGATTATCGTGAAAAATGTGATAAAGCTCGTTATTTGAGGTCGAAATCGAACAGTTGATTCCCGAAATCGAACATGTTGATTCCTGAAATGAGCTCGGACCCGTGATTGAAAAACAGGGAGAAAAAAAAACAGGGTCCGGTACGACCTTCCGAACGGCTGAAATTGAAATGTATAATACACGGTTTTTCGGGATTCCGGGGTCCCGGAAGAAAATTCTCCGGAAATCACATAGAAAGTTCCTCGGGTCAGATAAAGCGGCCGCGCAAAGTTTGAGCACCAACGGAAGACATTTGGGGGTGCCGGTGTGCCATAAACCAGCATTCGCCGAAACTCGGATTATCGTGAAAAATGTGTTAAAACCTCGTTATTTGAGGCTGAACTCGAACAAGTTGATTTCTGAAATCGAACATGTTGATTCCTGAAATGAGCTCGCACCCGTGATTGAAAAATAGGGAGAAAAAAAACAGGTTCGGGTACGACCTTCCGAACGGCTGAAATTGAAGTGTATAATACACGGTTTTTCGGGATTCCGGGGTCCCGGAACAAAATTCTCCGGATATCACATAGTAAGTTCCTCGGGTCAGATAAAACGGTCACGCAAAGTTTGAACACCAACGGAAGACATTTGGGGTGCCGGTGTGCTACAAACCAAGGATTCGCCGAAACTCGGATTATCGTGAAAAATGTGTTAAACCTCGTTATTTGAGGTCGAAATCGAACAGTTTATTCCCGAAATCAAACATGTTGATTCCTGAAATGAGCTCGGACCCGTGATTGAAAAACAGGAGAAAAAAAAACGGGTCCTGACGACCTTCCGAACGGGAAAATTGAAATGTATAATACACGGTTTTTTCGGGATTCTGGTCCCTAAGAAAATTCTCCGGAAATCACATAGAAAGTTCCTCGGGTCAGATAAAGCGGCCGCGCAGAGTTTGAGCACCAACGGAAGACATTTGGGTGTGCCGGTGTGCCACAAACCAAAGATTCGCCGAAACTCTCGGATTATCGTGAAAAATGTGTTAAAACCTCGTTATTTGAGGCTAAACTCGAACAAAGTTGATTTCTGAAATCGAACATGTTGATTCCTGAAATGAGCTCGCACCCGTGATTGAAAAATAGGGAGAAAAAAACAGGTCCTCCCGACCTTCCTTCCGAACGGTGAAATTGAAGTGTATAATACACGGTTTTTCGGATTCCCGGATCCCGAACAAAATTCTCCGAAAATCACATAGAAAGTTCCTCGGGTCGATAAAGCGGCCACGCAAAGTTTGAGCACCAACGGAAGACATTTGGGGGTGCTTGGTGTGCCCAAACCAAAGATTCGCCGAAACTCGGATTATCGTGAAAAATGTGATAAAGCTCGTTATTTGATGCTTTGAAATCGAACAGTTGATTCCCGAAATCGAACAGGTTGATTTCTGAAATGAGCTCGGACGCGTGATTGAAAAACAGGGAGAAAAAGAAACAGGTCCTGTACGACCTTCCGAACAAATTAAATTGAAGTGTATAATACACGGTTTTTGGATTCCGGTCCCTGAACAAAATTCTCCGAAATCACATAGTAATATCCTCGGGTCAGATAAAGCAGTCACGCAAAGTTTGAACACCAACGGAAGACATTTGGGGGTGCCGGTGTGCCACAAACCAGCATTCGCCGAAACTCGGATTATCGTGAAAAATGTGTTAAACCTCGTTATTTGAGGCTGAAATCGAACAGGTTGATTCCTGAAATCGAACATGTTGATTCCTGAATTGAGCTCGGACCCGTGATTGAAAAACAGGGAGAAAAAAAAAACAGGGCCCGGTACGACCTTCCGAACGGCTGAAATTAAAGTGTATAATACACGGTTTTTCGGATTCCGGGGTCCCGGAACAAAATTCTCCGGAAATCACATAGAAAGTTCCTCGGGTCAGATAAAGTGGCCACGCAAAGTTTGAGCGCCAACGGAAGACATTTGGGGGTGCCGGTGTGCCACAAACCAGCATTCGCCGAAACTCGGATCATCGTGAAAAATGTGATAAAGCTCGTTATTTGAGGCTGAAATCGAACAGGTTGATTCCTGAAATCGAACATGTTGATTCCTGAAATGAGCTCGGACCCGTGATTGAAAAACAGGGAGAAAAAAAAACAGGGTCCGGTACGACCTTCCGAACGGCTGAAATTGAAGTGTATAATACACGGTTTTTCGGGATTCCGGGGTCCCGGATCAAAATTCTCCGGAAATCACATAGAAATTTCCTCGGGTCAGATAAAGCGGCCACGCAAAGCTTGAGCACCAACGGAAGACATTTGGGGGTGCCGGTGTGCCACAAACCAGCATTCGCCGAAACTCGGATTATCGTGAAAAATGTGATAAAGCTCGTTATTTGAGGCTCAAATCGAACAGGTTGATTCCTGAAATCGAACAGGTTGATTTCTAAAATGAGCTCGGACCCGTGATTGAAAAACAGGGAGAAAAAAAAAAAACAGGGTCCGGTACGACCTTCCGAACGGCTGAAATTGAAGTGTATAATACACGGTTTTTCGGATTCCGGGGTCCCGGAACAAAATTCTCCGGAAATCACATAGAAAGTTCCTCGGGTCAGATAAAGCGGCCACGCAAAGTTTGAGCACCAACGGAAGACATTTGGGGGTGGCGGTGTGCCACAAACCAGCATTCGCCGAAACTCGGATTATCGTGAAAAATGTGATAAAGCTCGTTAATTGAGGCTGAAATCGAACAGGTTGATTCCTGAAATCGAACAGGTTGATTCCTAAAATGAGCTCGGACGCGTGATTGAAAAACAGGGAGAAAAAGAAACGGGTCCGGTACAACCTTACGAACGACAGAAATTGAAGTGTATAATACACGGTTTTTCGGGATTTTGGGGTCCCGGAACAAAATTCTCCGGAAATCACTTAGTAAGTTCCTCGGGTCAGATAAAGCGGTCACGCAAAGTTTGAACACCAACGGAAGACATTTGGGGGTGCCGGTGTGCCAAAAACCAGCATTCGCCGAAACTCGGATTATCGTGAAAAATGTGTTAAACCTCGTTATTTGAGGCTGAAATCGAACAGGTTGATTCCTGAAATCGAACATGTTGATTCCTGAAATGAACTCGGACCCGTGATTGAAAAACAGGGAGAAAAAAAAACAGGGTCCGGTGACCCTTCCGAACTACAAATTGAAGTGTATAATACATGGTTTTTCTGGATTCCGGGAACAAAATTCTCCGGAAATCACATAGAATGTTCCTCGGGTCAGATAAAGCGGCCACGCAAAGTTTGAGCACCAACGGAAGACATTTGGGGGTGCCGGTGTGCCACAAACCAGCATTCGCCGAAACTCGGATTATCGTGAAAATGTGATAAAGCTCGTTATTTGAGGCTGAAATCGAACAGGTTGATTCCTGAAATCGAACAGGTTGATTCTTAAAATGAGCTCGGATGCGTGATTGAAAAACAGGGAGAAAAAGAAACAGGGTCCGGTACGACCTTCCGAACGGCTGAAATTGAAGTGTATAATACACGGTTTTTCGAGATTTTGGGGTCCCGGAACAAAATTCTCCGGAAATCACATAGTAAGTTCCTTGGGTCAGATAAAGCGGTCACGCAAAGTTTGAACACCAACAGAAGACATTTGGGGGTGCCGGTGTGCCACAAATCGATTCGCCAAACTCGGATTATCGTGAAAAATGTGTTAAACCTCGTTATTTGAGGCTGAAATCGAACAGGTTGATTCCTGAAATCGAACATGTTGATTCCTGAAATGAGCTCGGACCCGTGATTGAAAAACAGGGAGAAAAAAAAAAAACAGGGTCCGGTACGACCTTCCGAACGGCTGAAATTGAAATGTATAATACACGGTTTTTCGGGATTCCGGGGTCCCGGAAGAAAATTCTCCGGAAATCACATAGAAAGTTCCTCGGGTCAGATAAAGCGGCCACGCAAAGTTTGAGCACCAACGGAAGACATTTGGGGGTGCCGGTGTGCCACAAACCAGCATTCGCCGAAACTCGAATTATCGTGAAAAATGTGTTAAACCTCGTTATTTGAGGCTGAAATCGAACAGGTTTATTCCTGAAATCAAACATGTTGATTCCTGAAATGAGCTCGGACCCGTGATTGAAAAACAGGGAGAAAAAAAACAGGGTCCGGTACGACCTTCCGAACGGCTGAAATTGAAATGTATAATACACGGTTTTTCGGGATTCCGGGGTCCCGGAAAAAAATTCTCCAGAAATCACATAGAAAGTTCCTCGGGTCAGATAAAGCGGCCGCGCAAAGTTTGAGCACCAACGGAAGACATTTGGGGGTGCCGGTGTGCCACAAACCAGCATTCCCCGAAACTCGGATTATCGTGAAAAATGTGTTAAAACCTCGTTATTTGAGGCTGAACTCGAACAGGTTGATTCCTGAAATCGAAAATGTTGATTCCTGAAATGAGCTCGGACCCCTAATTGAAAAACAGGGAGAAAAAAAAATAGGGTCCGGTACGACCTTCCGAACGGCGAAAATTGAAGTGTATAATACACGGTTTTTCGGGATTCCGGAGTCCCGGAACAAAATTCTCCGAAAATCACATATAAAGGTCCTCGGGTCAGATAAAGCGGCCCCGCAAAGTTTGAGCACCAACGGAAGACATTTGGGGGTGCCGGTGTGCCACAAACCAGCATTCGCCGAAACTCGGATTATAGTGAAAAATGTGTTAAAACCTCGTTATTTGAGGTTGAACTCGAACAGGTTGATTCCTGAAATCGAACATGTTGATTCCTGAAATGAGCTCGGACCCCTGATTGAAAAACAAGGAGAAAAAAAAACAGGGTCCGGTACGACCTTCCGAACGGCTGAAATTGAAGTATATAATACACGGTTTTTCGGGATTCCGGGATCCCGGAACAAAATTCTCCGGAAATCACATAGAAAGTTACTCGGGTCAGATAAAGCGGCCATGCAAAGTTTGAGCACCAACGGAAGACATTTGGGGGTGCCGGTGTGCCACAAACCAGCATTCGCCGAAACTCGGATTATCGTGAAAAATGTGTTAAACCTCGTTATTTGAGGTTGAAATCGAACAGGTTGATTCCTGAAATCGAACATGTTGATTCCTGAAATGAGCTCGGACCCGTGATTGAAAAACAGGAGAAAAAAAAAAACAGGGTCCGGTACGACCTTCCGAACGGCTGAAATTGAAGTGAATAATACACGGTTTTTCGGGATTCCGGGGTCCCGAATCAAAATTCTCCGGAAATCACATAGAAAGTTCCTCGGGTCAGATAAAGCGGCCACGCAAAGTTTGAGCACCAACGGAAGACATTTGGGGGTGCCGGTGTGCCACAAAGCAGCATTCGCCGAAACTCGGATTATCGTGAAAAATGTGATAAAGCTCGTTATTTGAGGCTCAAATCGAACAGGTTGATTCCTGAAATCGAACAGGTTGATTCCTAAAATGAGCTCGGACGCGTAATTGAAAAACAGGGAGAAAAAGAAACAGTTCCGATTTACCTTCCGAACGACTGAAATTGAAGTGTATAATACACGGTTTTTCAGAATTCCGGGATCCCGAACCAAAATTCTCCGGAAATCACATAGAAAGTTCCTCGGGTCAGATGAAGCGGCCACGCAAAGTTTGAGCACCAACGGAAGACATTTGGGGGTGCCGGTGTGCCACAAACCAGCATTCGCCGAAACTCAGATTATCGTGAAAAATTTGTTAAACCTCGTTATTTGAGGCTGAAATCGAACAGGTTGATTCCTGAAATCGAACATGTTGATTCCTGAAATGAGCTCGGTCCCGTGATTGAAAAACAGGAGAAAAAAAAACAGGGTCCGGTACGACCTTCCGAACGGCTGAAATTGAAGTGTATAATACACGGTTTTTCTGATTCCGGGGTCCCGGAACAAAATTCTCCGGAAATCACATAGAAAGTTCCTCGGGTAAGATAAAGCGGCTACGCAAATTTTGAGCACCAACGGAAGACATTTGGGGGTGCCGGTGTGCCTGAACCAAAGATTCGCCGAAACTCGATTATCGTGAAAAATTTGTTAAACCTCGTTATTTGAGGCTGAAATCGAGCAGGTTGATTCCTGAAATCGAACATGTTGATTCCTAAAATGAGCTCGGACCCGTGATTGAAAAACAGGGAGAAAATAAAAAACAGGGTCCGGTACGACCTTTCGAACGGCTGAAATTGAAGTGTATAATACACGGTTTTTCGGATTCCGGGGTCCCGGAACAAAATTCTCCGGAAATCACATAGAAAGTTCCTCGGGTCAGATAAAGCGGCCACGCAAAGTTTGAGCACCAACGGAAGACATTTGGGGGTGGCGGTGTGCCACAAACCAGCATTCGCCGAAACTCGGATTATCGTGAAAAATGTGATAAAGCTCGTTAATTGAGGCTCAAATCGAACAGGTTGATTCCTGAAATCGAACAGGTTGATTCCTAAAATGAGCTCGGACGCGTAATTGAAAAACAGGGAGAAAAAGAAACAGGTTCCGGTACGACCTTCCGAACGACTGAAATTGAAGTGTATAATACACGGTTTTTCAGAATTCCGGGATCCCGAACCAAAATTCTCCGGAAATCACATAGAAAGTTCCTCGGGTCAGATGAAGCGGCCACGCAAAGTTTGAGCACCAACGGAAGACATTTGGGGGTGCCGGTGTGCCACAAACCAGCATTCGCCGAAACTCAGATTATCGTGAAAAATTTGTTAAACCTCGTTATTTGAGGCTGAAATCGAACAGGTTGATTCCTGAAATCGAACATGTTGATTCCTGAAATGAGCTCGGTCCCGTGATTGAAAAACAGGGAGAAAAAAAAGTGGTCCTGATTTACGACCTTCCGAACTACTGAAATTGAAGTGTATAATACACGGTTTTTCTGATTCCGGGGTCCCGGAACAAAATTCTCCGGAAATCACATAGAAAGTTCCTCGGGTAAGATAAAGCGGCTACGCAAATTTTGAGCACCAACGGAAGACATTTGGGGGTGCCGGTGTGCCACAAACCAGCATTCGCCGAAACTCAGATTATCGTGAAAAATTTGTTAAACCTCGTTATTTGAGGCTGAAATCGAGCAGGTTGATTCCTGAAATCGAACATGTTGATTCCTAAAATGAGCTCGGACCCGTGATTGAAAAACAGGAGAAAAAAAAAGTCGTCCGGTACGACCTTCCGAACGGTACCGAAATTGAAGTGTATAATACACGGTTTTTCTTAGATTCCGGTCCCGGAACAAAATTCTCCGGAAATCACATAGAAAGTTCCTCGGGTCAGATAAAGCGGCCACGCAAAGTTTGAGCACCAACGGAAGACATTTGGGGGTGACGGTGTGCCACAAACCAGCATTCGCCGAAACTCGGATTATCGTGAAAAATGTGATAAAGCTCGTTAATGAGGCCAAATCGAACAAAGTTGATTCCTGAAATCGAACAGGTTGATTCCTAAAATGAGCTCGGACGCGTGATTGAAAAACAGGGAGAAAAAGAAACGGGTCCGGTACGACCTTACGAACGACTGAAATTGAAGTGTATAATACACGGTTTTTCGGGATTCCGGGGTCCCGGAACAAAATTCTCCGGAAATCACATAGAATGTTCCTCGGGTCAGATAAAGCGGCCACGCAAAGTTTGAGCACCAACGGAAGACATTTGGGGTGCCGGTGTGCCACAAACCAAAATTCGCCGAAACTCGGATTATCGTGAAAATGTGATAAAGCTCGTTATTTGAGGCCAAATCGAACAGTTGATTCCTGAAATCGAACAGGTTGATTCCTAAAATGAGCTCGGACGCGTGATTGAAAAACAGGAGAAAAAGAAACAGGTCCGGTACGACCTTACCTTCCGAACGGCCAAATTGAAGTGTATAATACACGGTTTTTGAGATTTTGGGGTCCCTAACAAAATTCTCCGGAAATCACATAGTAAGTTCCTCGGGTCAGATAAAGCGGTCACGCAAAGTTTGAGCACCAACGAAAGACATTTGGGGGTGCCGGTGTGCCACAAACCAGCATTCGCCGAAACTCGGATTATCGTGAAAAATGTGTTAAACCTCGTTATTTGAGGTCAAATCGAACAGTTGATTCCTGAAATCGAACATGTTGATTCCTGAAATGAGCTCGGACCCGTGATTGAAAAACAGGAGAAAAAAAAAAAAAACAGGGTCCGGTTTACCTTCCGAACTACTGAAATTGAAATGTATAATACACGGTTTTTCGGGATTCAAGGGTCCCGGAAGAAAATTCTCCGGAAATCACATAGAAAGTTCCTCGGGTCGAGATAAAGCGGCCACGCAAAGTTTGAGCACCAACGGAAGACATTTGGGGGTGCCGGTGTGCCTGAAACCAAAGATTCGCCGAAACTCGAATTATCGTGAAAAATGTGTTAAACCTCGTTATTTGAGGTCAAATCGAACAGTTTATTCCTGAAATCAAACATGTTGATTCCTGAAATGAGCTCGGACCCGTGATTGAAAAACAGGAGAAAAAAACAGGGTCCGTGCGACCTTCCGAACGGCCGAAATTGAAATGTATAATACACGGTTTTTCGGGATTCCGGTCCCTAAAAAAATTCTCCGAAATCACATAGAAAGTTCCTCGGGTCAGATAAAGCGGCCGCGCAAAGTTTGAGCACCAACGGAAGACATTTGGGGGTGCCGTGTGTGCCACAAACCAAAGATTCCCGAAACTCGGATTATCGTGAAAAATGTGTTAAAACCTCGTTATTTGAGGCTGAACTCGAACAGGTTGATTCCTGAAATCGAAAATGTTGATTCCTGAAATGAGCTCGGACCCGTGATTGAAAAACAGGGAGAAAAAAAAAAACAGGGTCCGGTACGACCTTCCGAACGGCGAAAATTGAAGTGTATAATACACGGTTTTTCGGGATTCCGGAGTCCCGGAACAAAATTCTCCGGAAATCACATATAAAGTTCCTCGGTTCAGATAAAGCGGCCCCGCAAAGTTTGAGCACCAACGGAAGACATTTGGGGTGCCGGTTTGCCACAAACCAAAGATTCGCCGAAACTCGGATTATAGTGAAAAATGTGTTAAAACCTCGTTATTTGAGGTCAACTCGAACAGGTTGATTCCTGAAATCGAACATGTTGATTCCTGAAATGAGCTCGGACCCCGATTGAAAAACAAGGAGAAAAAAAACAGGTCCTGTCGACCTTCCGAACGGCTGAAATTGAAGTATATAATACACGGTTTTTCGGGATTCGGGGGTCCCGGAACAAAATTCTCCGGAAATCACATACAAAGTTACTCGGGTCAGATAAAGCGGCCACGCAAAGTTTGAGCACCAACGGAAGACATTTGGGGGTGCCGGTGTGCCACAAAGCAGCATTCGCCGAAACTCGGATTATCGTGAAAAATGTGTTAAACCTCGTTATTTGAGGTTGAAATCGAACAGGTTGATTCCTGAAATCGAACATGTTGATTCCTGAAATGAGCTCGGACCCGTGATTGAAAAACAGGGAGAAAAAAAAAACAGGGTCCGGTACGACCTTCCGAACGGCTGAAATTGAAGTGAATAATACACGGTTTTTCGGGATTCCGGGGTCCCGAATCAAAATTCTCCGGAAATCACATAGAAAGTTCCTCGGGTCAGATAAAGCGGCCACGCAAAGTTTGAGCACCAACGGAAGACATTTGGGGGTGCCGGTGTGCCAAAGCAAAGATTCGCCGAAACTCGGATTATCGTGAAAAATGTGATAAAGCTCGTTATTTGAGGCTCAAATCGAACAGGTTGATTCCTGAAATCGAACAGGTTGATTCCTAAAATGAGCTCGGACGCGTAATTGAAAAACAGGGAGAAAAAGAAACAGGTTCCGGTACGACCTTCCGAACGACTGAAATTGAAGTGTATAATACACGGTTTTTCAGAATTCCGGGATCCCGATCCAAAATTCTCCGGAAATCACATAGAAAGTTCCTCGGGTCAAGCGGCCACGCAAAGTTTGAGCACCAACGGAAGACATTTGGGGGTGCCGTGTGCCACAAACCAAAGATTCGCCGAAACTCTGATTATCGTGAAAAATTTGTTAAACCTCGTTATTTGAGGCTGAAATCGAACAGGTTGATTCCTGAAATCGAACATGTTGATTCCTGAAATGAGCTCGGTCCCGTGATTGAAAAACAGGAGAAAAAAAAGGTCCTGTCGACCTTCCGAACGGCCGAAATTGAAGTGTATAATACACGGTTTTTCGATTCCGGTCCCGAACAAAATTCTCCGGAAATCACATAGAAAGTTCCTCGGGTAAGATAAAGCGGCTACGCAAATTTTGAGCACCAACGGAAGACATTTGGGGGTGCCGGTGTGCCTGAAACCAAAGATTCGCCGAAACTCTGATTATCGTGAAAAATTTGTTAAACCTCGTTATTTGAGGTCAAATCGAGCGAGTTGATTCCTGAAATCGAACATGTTGATTCCTAAAATGAGCTCGGACCCGTGATTGAAAAACAGGAGAAAATAAAAAACAGGTCCGGTTTACGACCTTCCGAACTACTGAAATTGAAGTGTATAATACACGGTTTTTCGGGATTCCAGGGTCCCGAACAAAATTCTCCGGAAATCACATAGAAAGTTCCTCGGGTCAGATAAAGCGGCCACGCAAAGTTTGAGCACCAACGGAAGACATTTGGGGTGGCGGTGTGCCACAAACCAAAGATTCGCCGAAACTCGGATTATCGTGAAAAATGTGATAAAGCTCGTTAATTGAGGCTCAAATCGAACAGGTTGATTCCTGAAATCGAACAGGTTGATTCCTAAAATGACCTCGGACGCGTAATTGAAAAACAGGGAGAAAAAGAAACAGTTCCTATTTACCTTCCGAACGACTGAAATTGAAGTGTATAATACACGGTTTTTCAGAATTCCGGGATCCCGAACCAAAATTCTCCGGAAATCACATAGAAAGTTCCTCGGGTCAGATGAAGCGGCCACGCAAAGTTTGAGCACCAACGGAAGACATTTGGGGGTGCCGGTGTGCCACAAACCAGCATTCGCCGAAACTCAGATTATCGTGAAAAATTTGTTAAACCTCGTTATTTGAGGCTGAAATCGAACAGGTTGATTCCTGAAATCGAACATGTTGATTCCTGAAATGAGCTCGGTCCCGTGATTGAAAAACAGGGAGAAAAAAAACAGGGTCCGGTACGACCTTCCGAACGGCTGAAATTGAAGTGTATAATACACGGTTTTTCTGATTCCGGGGTCCCGGAACAAAATTCTCCGGAAATCACATAGAAAGTTCCTCGGGTAAGATAAAGCGGCTACGCAAATTTTGAGCACCAACGGAAGACATTTGGGGGTGCCGGTGTGCCACAAACCAGCATTCGCCGAAACTCAGATTATCGTGAAAAATTTGTTAAACCTCGTTATTTGAGGCTGAAATCGAGCAGGTTGATTCCTGAAATCGAACATGTTGATTCCTAAAATGAGCTCGGACCCGTGATTGAAAAACAGGGAGAAAAAAAAAACAGGGTCCGGTACGACCTTCCGAACGGCTGAAATTGAAGAGTATAATACACGGTTTTTCGGATTCCGGGGTCCCGGAACAAAATTCTCCGGAAATCACATAGAAAGTTCCTCGGGTCAGATAAAGCGGCCACGCAAAGTTTGAGCACCAACGGAAGACATTTGGGGGTGGCGGTGTGCCACAAACCAGCATTCGCCGAAACTCGGATTATCGTGAAAAATGTGATAAAGCTCGTTAATTGAGGCTGAAATCGAACAGGTTGATTCCTGAAATCGAACAGGTTGATTCCTAAAATGAGCTCGGACGCGTGATTGAAAAACAGGAGAAAAAGAAACGGGTCCTGTGCGACCTTACCTTACGAACGATCAAAATTGAAGTGTATAATACACGGTTTTTCGGGATTCCCGAACAAAATTCTCCGGAAATCACATAGAAAGTTCCTCGAGTCAGATAAAGCGGCCACGCAAAGTTTGAGCACCAACGGAAGAAATTTGGGGGTGCCGGTGTGCCACAAACCAGCATTCGCCGAAACTCGAATTATCGTGAAAAATGTGATAAAGCTCGTTAATTGAGGCTCAAATCGAACAGGTTGATTACTGAAATCGAACATGTTGATTCCTAAAATGAGCTCGGACGCGTGATTGAAAAACAGGGAGAAAAAGAAACAGGTCCTGACGACCTTCCGAACTACCCGAAATTGAAGTGTATAATACACGGTTTTTCGGGATTCCGGGGTCCCGGAACAAAGTTCTCCGGAAATCACATAGTAAGTTCCCCGGGTCATATAAAGCGGTCACGCAAAGTTTGAACACCAACGGAAGATATTTGGGGGTGCCGGTGTGCCCTGACAAACCAAAGATTCGCCAAACTCGATTATCGTGAAAAATTTGTTAAACCTCGTTATTTGAGGCTGAAATCGAACAGGTTGATTCATGAAATCGAACATGTAGATTCCTGAAATGAGCTCGGACCCGTGATTTAAAAACAGGGAGAAAAAAACAGGGTCCGGTACGACCTTCCGAACGGCTGAAATTGAAATGTATAATACACGGTTTTTCGGGATTCCGGGGTCCCGGAACAAAATTCTCCGTAAATCACATAGAAAGTTCCTCGGGTCAGATAAAGCGGCCACGCAAAGTTTGAGCACCAAAGGAAGACATTTGGGGGTGCCGGTGTGCCACAAACCAAAGATTCGCCGAAACTCGGATTATAGTGAAAAATGTGTTAAAACCTCGTTATTTGAGGTCAAGTCGAACAAAGTTGATTCCTGAAATCGAACATGTTAATTCCTGAAATGAGCTCGGACCCGTGATTGAAAAACAGGGAGAAAAAAAAAACAGGGTCCGGTACGACCTTCCGAACGGCTGAAATTGAAGTGATACACGGTTTTTCGGGATTTCGGGGTCCCGGAACAAAATTCTCCGGAAATCACATAGAAAGTTCATCGGGTCAGATAAAGCGGCCACGCAAAGTTTGAGCACCAACGGACGAAATTTGGGGGTGCCGGTGTGCCACAAACCAGCATTCGCCGAAACTCGAATTATCGTGAAAAATGTGATAAAGCTCGTTATTTGAGGCTCAAATCGAACAGGTTGATTACTGAAATCGAACAGGTTGATTCCTCAAATGAGCTCGGACGCGTGATTGAAAAACAGGGAGAAAAAGAAACAGGGTCCGGTACGACCTTCCGAACGGCTCAAATTGAAGTGTATAATACACGGTTTTTCGGGATTCCGGGGTCCCGGAACAAAATTCTCCGGAAATCACATAGTAAGTTGCCCGGGTCATATAAAGCGGTCACGCAAAGTTTGAACACCAACGGAAGACATTTGGGGGTGCCGGTGTGCCACAAACCAGCATTCGCCGAAACTCGGATTATAGTGAAAAATGTGTTAAAACCTCGTTATTTGAGGCTGAAGTCGAACAGGTTGATTCCTGAAATCGAACATGTTAATTCCTGAAATGAGCTCGGACCCGTGATTGAAAAACAGGAGAAAAAAAAAACGGGGTCCTAGATCGACCTTCCGAACGGCACCGAAATTGAAGTGATACACGGTTTTTCGGGATTTCGGGTCCCGAACAAAATTCTTCGGAAATCACATAGAAAGTTCCTCGGGTCCGATAAAGCGGCCACGCAAAGTTTGAGCACCAACGGAAGAAATTTGGGGGTGCCGGTGTGCCACAAACCAGCATTCGCCGAAACTCGAATTATCGTGAAAAATGTGATAAAGCTCGTTATTTGAGGCTCAAATAGATTAGGTTGATTACTGAAATCGAACAGGTTGATTCCTAAAATGAGCTCGGACGCGTGATTGAAAAACAGGGAGAAAAAGAAACAGGTCCTGACCTTCCGAACGGCTCAAATTGAAGTGTATAATACACGGTTTTTCGGGATTCCGGGGTCCCGGAACAAAATTCTCCGGAAATCACATAGTAAGTTCCCCGGGTCATATAAAGCGGTCACGCAAAGTTTGAACACCAACGGAAGACATTTGGGGGTGCCGGTGTGCCTGAAAACCAAAGATTCGCGAAACTCGGATTATCGAGAAAAATTTGTTAAACCTCGTTATTTGAAGCTGAAATCGAACAGGTTGATTCCTGAAATCGAACATGTTGATTCCTTAAATGAGCTCGGACCCGTGATTTAAAAATAGGGAGAAAAAAAACAGGGTCCGGTACGACCTTCCGAACGGCTGAAATTGAAATGTATAATACACGGTTTTTCGGGATTCCTGTCCCGAACAAAATTCTCCGGAAATCACATAGAAAGTTCCTCGGGTCGGATAAAGCGGCCACGCAAAGTTTGAGCACCAAAGGAAGACATTTGGGGTGCCAAGTGCCACAAACCAAAGATTCGCCGAAACTCGGATTATAGTGAAAAATGTGTTAAAACCTCGTTATTTGAGGCTGAACTCGAACAGGTTGATTCCTGAAATCGAACATGTTAATTTCCTGAAATGAGCTCGGACCCGTGATTGAAAAACTGGGAGAAAAAAAAAACAGGGTCCGGTACGACCTTCCGAACGGCTGAAATTGAAGTGATACACGGTTTTTCTGGATTTCGGGGTCCCGGAACAAAATTCTCCGGAAATCACATAGAAAGTTCCTCGAGTCAGATAAAGCGGCCACGCAAAGTTTGAGCACCAACGGAAGAAATTTGGGGGTGCCGGTGTGCCACAAACCAAAGATTCGCGAAACTCGAATTATCGTGAAAAATGTGATAAAGCTCGTTAATTGAGGCTCAAATCGAACAGGTTGATTACTGAAATCGAACATGTTGATTCCTAAAATGAGCTCGGACGCGTGATTGAAAAACAGGGAGAAAAAGAAACAGGGTCCGGTACGACCTTCCGAACGGCTGAAATTGAAGTGTATAATACACGGTTTTTCGGGATTCCGGGGTCCCGGAACAAAGTTCTCCGGAAATCACATAGTAAGTTCCCCGGGTCATATAAAGCGGTCACGCAAAGTTTGAACACCAACGGAAGATATTTGGGGGTGCCGGTGTGCCACAAACCAGCATTCGCCGAAACTCAGATTATCGTGAAAAATTTGTTAAACCTCGTTATTTGAGGCTGAAATCGAACAGGTTGATTCATGAAATCGAACATGTAGATTCCTGAAATGAGCTCGGACCCGTGATTTAAAAACAGGGAGAAAAAAACAGGGTCCGGTACGACCTTCCGAACGGCTGAAATTGAAATGTATAATACACGGTTTTTCGGGATTCCGGGGTCCCGGATCAAAATTCTCCGTAAATCACATAGAAAGTTCCTCGGGTCAGATAAAGCGGCCACGCAAAGTTTGAGCACCAAAGGAAGACATTTGGGGGTGCCGGTGTGCCACAAAACAGCATTCGCCGAAACTCGGATTATCGTGAAAAATGTGATAAAGCTCGTTATTTGAGGCTCAAATCGAACAGGTTGATTCCTGAAATCGAACAGGTTGATTCCTAAAATGAGCTCGGACGCGTAGTTGAAAAACAGGGAGAAAAAGAAACAGTTCCGGTGCGACCTTCCGAACGTTTGAAATTGAAGTGTATAATACACGGTTTTTCGGGATTCCGGTCCCGAACAAAGTTCTCCGGAAATCACATAGTAAGTTCCCCGGGTCATATAAAGCGGTCACGCAAAGTTTGAACACCAACGGAAGATATTTGGGGTGCTTGGTGTGCCTGAAACCAAAGATTCGCCGAAACTCGGATTATCGTGAAAAATTTGTTAAACCTCGTTATTTGAGGCTGAAATCGAACAGGTTGATTCATGAAATCGAACATGTAGATTCCTGAAATGAGCTCGGACCCGTGATTTAAAAACAGGGAGAAAAAAACAGGGTCCGGTACGACCTTCCGAACGGCTGAAATTGAAATGTATAATACACGGTTTTTCGGGATTCCGGTGTCCCGGAACAAAATTCTCCGGAAATCACATAGAAAGTTCCTCGGGTCGGATAAAGCGGCCACGCAAAGTTTGAGCACCAAAGGAAGACATTTGGGGGTGCCAGTGTGCCACAAACCAAAGATTCGCCAAAAACTCGGATTATAGTGAAAAATGTGTTAAAACCTCGTTATTTGAGGTCAACTCGAACAAAGTTGATTCCTGAAATCGAACATGTTAATTCCTGAAATGAGCTCGGACCCGTGATTGAAAAACTGGGAGAAAAAAAAAGGTCCGTGCGACCTTCCGAACGGGCAAAATTGAAGTGATACACGGTTTTTCCGATTTCGGGTCCCGAACAAAATTCTCCGGAAATCACATAGAAAGTTCCTCGGGTCTGATAAAGCGGCCACGCAAAGTTTGAGCACCAACGGAAGAAATTTGGGGTGCTTGGTGTGCCACAAACCAAAGATTCGCCGAAACTCGAATTATCGTGAAAAATGTGATAAAGCTCGTTAATTGAGGCTCAAATCGAACAGGTTGATTACTGAAATCGAACATGTTGATTCCTAAAATGAGCTCGGACGCGTGATTGAAAAACAGGGAGAAAAAGAAACAGGTCCTCAGTACGACCTTCCGAACCACCGAAATTGAAGTGTATAATACACGGTTTTTCGGGATTCCGGTCCCGAACAAAGTTCTCCGGAAATCACATAGTAAGTTCCCCGGGTCATATAAAGCGGTCACGCAAAGTTTGAACACCAACGGAAGATATTTGGGGGTGCCGGTGTGCCACAAACCAAAGATTCGCCAAACTCGATTATCGTGAAAAATTTGTTAAACCTCGTTATTTGAGGCTGAAATCGAACAGGTTGATTCATGAAATCGAACATGTAGATTCCTGAAATGAGCTCGGACCCGTGATTTAAAAACAGGGAGAAAAAAACAGGGTCCGGTACGACCTTCCGAACGGCTGAAATTGAAATGTATAATACACGGTTTTTCGGATTCCGGTCCCGATCAAAATTCTCCGTAAATCACATAGAAAGTTCCTCGGGTCAGATAAAGCGGCCACGCAAAGTTTGAGCACCAAAGGAAGACATTTGGGGGTGCCGGTGTGCCACAAACCAGCATTCGCCGAAACTCGGATTATAGTGAAAAATGTGTTAAAACCTCGTTATTTGAGGCTGAAGTCGAACAGGTTGATTCCTGAAATCGAACATGTTAATTCCTGAAATGAGCTCGGACCCGTGATTGAAAAACAGGAGAAAAAAAAAACAGGTCCTAGACGACCTTCCGAACGGCCGAAATTGAAGTGATACACGGTTTTCGGATTTCGGGTCCCGGAACAAAATTCTCCGGAAATCACATAGAAAGTTCATCGGGTCAGATAAAGCGGCCACGCAAAGTTTGAGCACCAACGGAAGAAATTTGGGGGTGCCGGTGTGCCACAAACCAGCATTCGCCGAAACTCGAATTATCGTGAAAAATGTGATAAAGCTCGTTATTTGAGGCTCAAATCGAACAGGTTGATTACTGAAATCGAACAGGTTGATTCCTCAAATGAGCTCGGACGCGTGATTGAAAAACAGGGAGAAAAAGAAACAGGGTCCGTGACCTTCCTTCCGAACGGCTGAAATTGAAGTGTATAATACACGGTTTTCGGGATTCCGGTCCCGAACAAAATTCTCCTGAAATCACATAGTAAGTTGCCCGGGTCATATAAAGCGGTCACGCAAAGTTTGAACACCAACGGAAGACATTTGGGGGTGCCGGTGTGCCACAAACCAGCATTCGCCGAAACTCGGATTATAGTGAAAAATGTGTTAAAACCTCGTTATTTGAGGCTGAAGTCGAACAGGTTGATTCCTGAAATCGAACATGTTAATTCCTGAAATGAGCTCGAACCCGTGATTGAAAAACAAGGAGAAAAAAAAACAGGGTCCGGTACGACCTTCCGAACGGCTGAAATTGAAGTGATACACGGTTTTTCGGGATTTCGGGGTCCCGGAACAAAATTCTTCGGAAATCACATAGAAAGTTCATCGGGTCAGATAAAGCGGCCACGCAAAGTTTGAGCACCAACGGAAGAAATTTGGGGGTGCCGGTGTGCCACAAACCAGCATTCGCCGAAACTCGAATTATCGTGAAAAATGTGATAAAGCTCGTTATTTGAGGCTCAAATAGATTAGGTTGATTACTGAAATCGAACAGGTTGATTCCTAAAATGAGCTCGGACGCGTGATTGAAAAACAGGGAGAAAAAGAAACAGGTCCTGATTTACCTTCCGAACGGCTCAAATTGAAGTGTATAATACACGGTTTTTCGGGATTCCGGGGTCCCGGAACAAAATTCTCCGGAAATCACATAGTAAGTTCCCCGGGTCATATAAAGCGGTCACGCGAAGTTTGAACACCAACGGAAGACATTTGGGGGTGCCGGTGTGCCACAAACCAGCATTCGCCGAAACTCGGATTATCGAGAAAAATTTGTTAAACCTCGTTATTTGAAGCTGAAATCGAACAGGTTGATTCCTGAAATCGAACATGTTGATTCCTTAAATGAGCTCGGACCCGTGATTTAAAAATAGGGAGAAAAAAAACAGGGTCCGGTACGACCTTCCGAACGGCTGAAATTGAAATGTATAATACACGGTTTTTCGGGATTCCGGTGTCCCGGAACAAAATTCTCCGGAAATCACATAGAAAGTTCCTCGGGTCGGATAAAGCGGCCACGCAAAGTTTGAGCACCAAAGGAAGACATTTGGGGGTGCCAGTGTGCCACAAACCAGCATTCGCCGAAACTCGGATTATAGTGAAAAATGTGTTAAAACCTCGTTATTTGAGGCTGAACTCGAACAGGTTGATTCCTGAAATCGAACATGTTAATTTCCTGAAATGAGCTCGGACCCGTGATTGAAAAACTGGGAGAAAAAAAAAAACAGGGTCCGCACGACCTTCCGAACGGCCAAATTGAAGTGATACACGGTTTTTCCGATTTCGGTCCCGAACAAAATTCTCCGAAATCACATAGAAAGTTCCTCGGGTCAGATAAAGCGGCCACGCAAAGTTTGAGCACCAACGGAAGAAATTTGGGGTGCCGGTGTGCCTACAAACCAAAGATTCGCCGAAACTCGAATTATCGTGAAAAATGTGATAAAGCTCGTTAATTGAGGCTCAAATCGAACAGGTTGATTACTGAAATCGAACATGTTGATTCCTAAAATGAGCTCGGACGCGTGATTGAAAAACAGGGAGAAAAAGAAACAGGGTCCGGTACGACCTTCCGAACGGCTGAAATTGAAGTGTATAATACACGGTTTTTCGGGATTCCGGGGTCCCGGAACAAAGTTCTCCGGAAATCACATAGTAAGTTCCCCGGGTCATATAAAGCGGTCACGCAAAGTTTGAACACCAACGGAAGATATTTGGGGGTGCCGGTGTGCCACAAACCAGCATTCGCCGAAACTCAGATTATCGTGAAAAATTTGTTAAACCTCGTTATTTGAGGCTGAAATCGAACAGGTTGATTCATGAAATCGAACATGTAGATTCCTGAAATGAGCTCGGACCCGTGATTTAAAAACAGGGAGAAAAAAACAGGGTCCGGTACGACCTTCCGAACGGCTGAAATTGAAATGTATAATACACGGTTTTTCGGATTCCGGTCCCGATCAAAATTCTCCGTAAATCACATAGAAAGTTCCTCGGGTCAGATAAAGCGGCCACGCAAAGTTTGAGCACCAAAGGAAGACATTTGGGGGTGCCGGTGTGCCACAAAACAGCATTCGCCGAAACTCGGATTATCGTGAAAAATGTGATAAAGCTCGTTATTTGAGGCTCAAATCGAACAGGTTGATTCCTGAAATCGAACAGTTGATTCCTAAAATGAGCTCGGACGCGTAGTTGAAAAACAGGAGAAAAAGAAACAGTTCCGCACGACCTTCCGAACGGTACAAATTGAAGTGTATAATACACGGTTTTTCGGGATTCCGGATCAAAATTCTCCGGAAATCACAAAGAAAGTTCCTCGGGTCAGATAATGCGGCCACGCAAAGTTTGAGCACCAACGGAATACATTTGGGGGTGCCGGTGTGCCACAAACCAGCATTCGCCGAAACTCGGATTATCGTGAAAAATGTGATAAAGCTCGTTATTTGAGGTCAAAATCGAACAAAGTTGATTCCTGAAATCGAACATGTTGATTCCTGAAATGAGCTCGGACCCGTGATTGAAAAACAGTGAGAAAAAAAAACAGGGTCCGATACGACCTTCCGTACGGCTGAAATTGAAGTGTATAATACACGGTTTTTCGGGATTCCGGGGTCCCGGATCAAAATTCTCCGGAAATCACATAGAAAGTTCCTCGGGTCAGATAAAGCGGCCACGCAAAAATTGAGCACCAACGGAAGACATTTGGGGGTGCCGGTGTGCCACAAACCAGCATTCGCCGAAACTCGGATTATCGTGAAAAATGTGATAAAGCTCGTTATTTGAGGCTGAAATCGAACAGGTTGATTCCTGAAATCGAACATGTTGATTCCTGAAATGATCTCGGATCCGTGATTGAAAAACAGGGAGAAAAAAAAAACAGGGTCCGGTACGACCTTCCGAACGGCTGAAATTGAAGTGTATAATACACGGTTTTTCGGGATTCCGGGGTCCCGGATCAAAATTCTCCGGAAATCACATAGAAAGTTCCTCGGGTCAAATAAAGCGGCCACGCAAAGTTTGATCACCAACGGAAGACATTTGGGAGTGCCGGTGTGCCACAAACCAGCATTCGCCGAAACTCGGATTATCGTGAAAAATGTGTTAAACCTCGTTATTTGAGACTGAAATCGAACAGGTTGATTCCTGAAATCGAACATATTGATTCCTGAAATGAGCTCAGACCCGTGATTGAAAAACAGGGAGAAAAAAAACAGGGTCCTGTACGACCTTCCGAACGGCTGAAATTAAAGTGTATAATACACGGTTTTTTCGATTCCGGTCCCTAACAAAATTCTCCGAAAATCACATAGAAAGTTCCTCGGGTCGATAAAGCGGCCACGCAAAGTTTGAGCACCAACGGAAGACATTTGGGGGTGCCGGTGTGCCACAAACCAAAGATTCGCGAAACTCGGATTATCGTGAAAATGTGATAAAGCTCCTTATTTGAGGTCCGAAATCGAACAAAGTTGATTCCTGAAATCGAACATGTTGATTCCTGAAATGAGCTCGGACCCGTGATTGAAAAACAGGGAGAAAAAAAAGGGTCCGTCGACCTTCCGAACGGCAGAAATTGAAGTGTATAATACACGGTTTTTCGGGATTACGGGGTCCCGGATCAAAATTCTCCGGAAATCACATAGAAAGTTCCTCGGGTCTGATAAAGCGGCCACGCAAATTTTGAGCACCAACGGAAGACATTTGGGGGTGCCGGTGTGCCAAACCAAAGATTCGCCGAAACTCGGATTATCGTGAAAAATGTGTTAAAGCTCGTTATTTGAGGCTGAAATCGAACAGGTTGATTCCTGAAATCGAACATGTTGATTCCTGAAATGTGCTCGGACCCGTGATTGAAAAACAGGGAGAAAAAAAAACAGGGTCCGGTACGACCTTCCGAACGGCTGAAATTGAAATGTATAATAAACGTTTTTTCGGGATTCCGGGGTCCCGGAAGAAAATTCTCCGGTAATCACATAGAAAGTTCCTCGGGTCAGATAAAGCGGTCGTGCAAAGTTTGAGCACCAACGGAAGACATTTGGGGGTGCCGGTGTGACACAATCCAGCATTCGCCGAAACTCGGATTATCCTGAAAAATGTGTTTAACCTCGTTATTTGAGGCTGAAATCGAACAGGTTGAATCCTGAAATGAGCTCGGACGCGTGATTGAAAACCAGGGAGAAAAAGAAACATAGTCTGGTACGACCTTCCGAACGGCTGAAATTGAAGTGTATAATACACGGTTTTTCGGATTCCGGTCCCGAACAAAATTCTCCGGAAATCACATAGTAAGTTCCTCGGGTCAGATAAAGCGGCCGCGCAAAGTTTGAGCACCAACGGAAGACATTTGGGGTGCCGGTGTGCCCCTACAAACCAAAGATTCGCCGAAACTCGGATTATCGTGAAAATGTGTTAAAACCTCGTTATTTGAGGTCAACTCGAACAGTTGATTCCTGAAATCGAACATGTTGATTCCTGAAATGAGCTCGGACCCCGATTGAAAAACAGGAGAAAAAAAAAAACGGTCCTATCGACCTTCCGAACGGCTGAAATTGAAGTGTTTAATACACGGTTTTTCGGGATTCCGGGGTCCCGGAACAAAATTCTCCGGAAATCACATAGAAAGTTCCTCGGTTCAGATAAAGCGGCCACGCAAAGTTTGAGCACCAACGGAAGACATTTGGGGGTGCCGGTGTGCTACAAACCAGCATTCGCCGAAACTCGGATTATCGTGAAAAATGTGTTAAGCCTCGTTATTTGAGGCTGAACTCGAACAGGTTGATTTCTGAAATCGAACATGTTGATTCCTGAAATGAGCTCGCACCCGTGATTGAAAAATAGGGAGAAAAAAAACAGGGTCCGGTCGACCTTCCAAACGGTAAAAATTGAAGTGTATAATACACGGTTTTTTGGGATTCCAGGGTCCCGAACAAAATTCTCCGAAAATCACATAGAAAGTTCCTCGGGTCGATAAAGCGGCCACGCAAAGTTTGAGCACCAACGGAAGACATTTGGGGGTGCCGGTGTGCCACAAACCAAAGATTCGCCGAAACTCTGATTATCGTGAAAAATGTGATAAAGCTCGTTATTTGAGGTCAAATCGAACAGTTGATTCCTGAAATCGAACATGTTGATTCCTGAAATGAGCTCGGACCCGTGATTGTAAAACAGGAGAAAAAAAAGGGTCCTAATCCGGTACGACCTTCCGAAAGGCCAAATTGAAGTGTATAATACACGGTTTTTCGGGATTCCGGTCCCGGAACAAAATTCTCCGGAAATCACATAGAAAGTTCCTCGGGTGAGATAAAGCGGCCACGCAAAGTTTGAGCACCAACGGAAGACATTTGGCGGTGCGGTGTGCCACAAACCAAAGATTAGCCGAAACTCGGATTATTGTGAAAAATGTGATAAAGCTCGTTATTTGAGGCTGAAATCGAACAGGTTGATTCCTGAAATCGAACATGTTGATTCCTGAAATGAGCTCGGACCCGTGATTTAAAAACAGGGAGAAAAAAAAAACAGGGTCCGGTACGACCTTCCGAACGGCTGAAATTGAAATGTATAATACACAGTTTTTCGGGATTCCGGGGTCCCGGAAGAAAATTCTCCGGAAATCACATAGAAAGTTCCTCGGGTCAGATAAAGCGGCCGCGCAAAGTTTGAGCACCAACGGAAGACATTTGGGGGTGCCGGTGTGCCACAAACCAGCATTCGCCGAAACTCGGATTATCGTGAAAAATGTGTTAAAACCTCGTTATTTGAGGCTGAACTCGAACAGGTTGATTTCTGAAATCGAACATGTTGATTCCTGAAATGAGCTCGCACCCGTGATTTAAAAATAGGGAGAAAAAAAGCAGGGTCCGGTACGACCTTCCGAACGGCTGAAATTGAAGTGTATAATACACGGTTTTTCGGGATTCCGGGGTCCCGGAACAAAATTCTCCGGAAATCATATAGTAAGTTCCTCGGGTCAGATAAAGCGGTCACGCAAAGTTTGAACACCAACAGAAGACATTTGGGGGTGCCGGTGTGCCACAAACCAGCATTCGCCGAAACTCGGATTATCGTGAAAAATGTGTTAAACCTCGTTATTTGAGGCTGAAATCGAACAGGTTGATTCCTGAAATCGAACATGTTGATTCCTGAATCGAGCTCGGACCCGTGATTGAAAAACAGGGAGAAAAAAAACAGGGTCCGGTACGACCTTCCGAACGGCTGAAATTAAAGTGTATAATACACGGTTTTTCGGATTCCGGGGTCCCCGAACAAAATTCTCCGGAAATCACATAGAAAGTTCCTCGGGTCAGATAAAGCGGCCACGCAAAGTTTGAGCACCAACGGAAGACATTTGGGGTGCCGGTGTGCCACAAACCAAGATTCGCCGAAACTCGGATTATCGTGAAAAATGTGTTAAAGCTCGTTATTTGAGGTGAAATCGAACAGGTTGATTCCTGAAATCGAACATGTTGATTCCTGAAATGAGCTCGGACCCGTGATTGAAAAACAGGGAGAAAAAAAACAGGGTCCGGTACGACCTTCCGAACGGCTGAAATTGAAATGTATAATACACGGTTTTTCGGGATTCCGGGGTCCCGGAAGAAAATTCTCCGGAAATAACATAGAAAGTTCCTCGGGTCAGATAAAGCGGCCGCGCAAAGTTTGAGCACCAACGGAAGACATTTGGGGGTGTCGGTGTGCCACAAACCAGCATTCGCCGAAACTCGGATTATCGTGAAAAATGTGTTAAAACCTCGTTATTTGAGGCTGAACTCGAACAGGTTGATTTCTGAAATCGAACATGTTGATTCCTGAAATGAGCTCGCACCCGTGATTGAAAAATAGGGAGAAAAAAAAACAGGTCCTGATTTACGACCTTCCGAACGGCCGAAATTGAAGTGTATAATACACGGTTTTTCGTGATTCCGGAACAAAATTCTCCAGAAATCACATAGAAAGTTCCTTGGGTCATATAAGCGGCCACGCAAAGTTTGAGCACCAACGGAAGACATTTGGGGGTGCCGGTGTGCCACAAACCAGCATTCGCCGAAACTCGGATTATCATGAAAAATGTGATAAAGCTCGTTATTTGAGGCTGAAATTGAACAGGTTGATTTCTGAAATCGAAAAGGTTGACTCCTAAAATGAGCTCGGACGCGTGATTGAAAAACAGGGAGAAAAAGAAACAGGGTCCCATTGACCTTCCGAACGGCTGAAATTGAAGTGTATAATACACGGTTTTTCGGGATTCCGGGGTCCCGGAACAAAATTCTCCGGAAATCACATAGTAAGTTCCTCAGGTCAGATAAAACGGTCACGCAAAGTTTGAACACCAACGGAAGACATTTGAGGGTGCCGGTGTGCTACAAACCAGCATTCGTCGAAACTCGGATTATCGTGAAAAATGTGTTAAACCTCTTTATTTGAGGCTGAAATCGAACAGGTTTATTCCTGAAATCAAACATGTTGATAGCTGAAATGAGCTCGGACCCGTGATTGAAAAACAGGGAGAAAAAAAACAGGGTCCGGTACGACCTTCCGAACGGCTGAAATTGAAATGTATAAGACACGGTTTTTCGGGATTCCGGGGTCCCGGAAGAAAATTCTCCGGAAATCACATAGAAAGTTCCTCGGGTCAGATAAAGCGGCCGCGCAAAGGTTGAGCACCAACGGAAGACATTTGGGGGTGCCGGTAAGCCACAAACCAGCATTCGCCGAAACTCGGATTATCGTGAAAAATGTGTTAAAACCTCGTTATTTGAGGCTGAACTCGAACAGGTTGATTCCTGAAATCGAACATGTTGATTCCTGAAATGAGCTCGGACCCGTGATTGAAAAACAGGGAGAAAAAAAAAGGTCCGGTTTACGACCTTCCGAACGGCTGAAATTGAAGTGTATAATACACGGTTTTTCAGGATTCCAGGGTCCCGGATCAAAATTCTCCGGAAATCACATAGAAAGTTCCTCGGGTCTGATAAAGCGGCCACGCAAAGTTTGAGCACCAACGGAAGACATTTGGGGTGCCGGTGTGCCACAAACCAAAGATTCGCCAAAACTCGGATTATCGTGAAAAATGTGATAAAGCTCGTTATTTGAGGCTAAAATCGAACAGGTTGATTCCTGAAATCGAACATGTTGATTCCCGAAATGAGCTCGGACCCATGATTGAAAAACAGGAGAAAAAAAAGGGTCCGCACGACCTTCGAACGGCCGAAATTGAAATGTATAATACACGGTTTTTCGGGATTCCGGTCCCTAACAAAATTCTCCGGAAATCACATAGAAAGTTCCTCGGGTCGATAAAGCGGCCGCAAAAGTTTGAGCACCAACGGAAGACATTTGGGGTGCCGGTGTGCCACAAACCAAAGATTCGCCGAAACTCAGATTATCGTGAAAAATGTGTTAAAACCTCGTTATTTGAGGTGAACTCGAACAGTTGATTTCTGAAATCGAACATGTTGATTCCTGAAATGAGCTCGCACCCGTGATTGAAAAATAGGGAGAAAAAAAACGGGGTCCGATTTACCTTCCGAACGGCCGAAATTGAAGTGTATAATACACTTTTTCAGATTCCGGTTCCCGAACAAAATTCTCCGGAAATAACATAGAAAGTTCCTCGGGTCGGATAAAGCGGCCACGCAAAGTTTGAGCACCAACGGAAGACATTTGGGGGTGCCGGTGTGCCAAAACCAAAGATTCGCCGAAACTCTGATTATCGTGAAAAATGTGATAAAGCTCGTTATTTGAGGTCAAATCGAACAGTTGATTTCTGAAATCGAACAGGTTGACTCCTAAAATGAGCTCGGACGCGTGATTGAAAAACAAGGAGAAAAAGAAACAGGGTCCGGTACGACCTTCCGAACGGCTGAAATTGAAGTGTATAATACACGGTTTTTCGGGATTCCGGGGTCTTGGAACAAAATTCTCCGGAAATCACATAGTAAGTTCCTCGGGTCAGATAAAGTGGTCACGCAAAGTTTGAACACCAACGGAAGACATTTGGGGGTGCCGGTGTGCCACAAACCAGCATTCGCGGAAACTCGGATTATCGTGAAAAATGTGTTTAACCTCGTTATTTGAGGCTGAAATCGAACAGGTTGATTCCTGAAATGAGCTCGGACGCGTGATTGAAAAACAGGGAGAAAAAGAAACAGAGTCCGGTACGACCTTCCGAACGGCTGAAATTGAAGTGTATAATACACGGTTTTTCGGGATTCCGGGGTCCCGGAACAAAATTCTCCGGAAATCACATAGTAAGTTCCTCGGGTCAGATAAAACGGTCACGCAAAGTTTGAACACCAACAGAAGACATTTGGGGGTGCCGGTGTGCTAAAAACCAGCATTCGCCGAAACTCGGATTATCGTGAAAAATGTGTTAAACCTCGTTATTTGAGGCTGAAATCGAACAGGTTTATTCCTGAAATCAAACATGTTGATTCCTGAAATGAGCTCGGACCCGTGATTGAAAAACAGGGAGAAAAAAAACAGGGTCCGGTACGACTTTCCGAACGGCTGAAATTAAAGTGTATAATACACGGTTTTTCTGGATTCCGGTCCCTAACAAAATTCTCCGAAAATCACATAGAAAGTTCCTCGGGTCAGATAAAGCGGCCACGCAAAGTTTGAGCACCAACGGAAGACATTTGGGGGTGCCGGTGTGCCACAAACCAGCATTCGCCGAAACTCGGATTATCGTGAAAAATGTGATAAAGCTCGTTATTTGAGGTCCGAAATCGAACAGTTGATTCCTGAAATCGAACATGTTGATTCCTGAAATGAGCTCGGACCCGTGATTGAAAAACAGGGAGAAAAAAAAAACAGGGTCCGGTACGACCTTCCGAACGGCTGAAATTGAAATGTAGAATACACGGTTTTTCGGGATTAAAGGTCCCGGAAGAAAATTCTCCGGAAATCACATAGAAAGTTCCTCGGTCGAGATAAAGCGGCGCGCAAAAAGTTTGAGCACCAACGGAAGTCATTTGGGGGTGCCGGTGTGCCATAAACCAAAGATTCGCCGAAACTCAGATTATCGTGAAAAATGTGTTAAAACCTCGTTATTTGAGGTCAACTCGAACAAGTTGATTTCTGAAATCGAACATGTTGATTCCTGAAATGAGCTCGCACCCGTGATTGAAAAATAGGGAAAAAAAACAGGGTCCGTCGACCTTCCGAACGGCTGAAATTGAAGTGTATAATACACGGTTTTTCGGGATTCCGGGGTCCCGGAACAAAATTCTCCGGAAATCACATAGAAAGTTCCTCGGGTCAGATAAAGCGGCCACGCAAAGTTTGAGCACCAACGGAAGACATTTGGGGGTGCCGGTGTGCCACAAACCAGCATTCGCCGAAACTCGGATTATCGTGAAAAATGTGATAAAGCTCGTTATTTGAGGCTGAAATCGAACAGGTTGATTTCTGAAATCGAAAAGGTTGACTCCTAAAATGAGCTCGGACGCGTGATTGAAAAACAGGGAGAAAAAGAAACAGGGTCCGGTACGACCTTCCAAACGGCTGAAATTGAAGTGTATAATACACGGTTTTTCGGGATTCCGGGGTCCCGGAACAAAATTCTCCGGATATAACATAGTAAGTTCCTCGGGTCAGATAAAACGGTCACGCAAAGTTTGAACACCAACGGAAGACATTTGGGGGTGCCGGTGTGCTACAAACCAGCATTCGCCGAAACTCGGATTATCGTGAAAAATGTGTTAAACCTCGTTATTTGAGGCTGAAATCGAACAGGTTTATTCCTGAAATCAAACATGTTGATTCCTGAAATGAGCTCGGACCCGTGATTGAAAAACAGGGAGAAAAAAAACAGGGTCCGGTACGACCTTCCGAACGGCTGAAATTGAAATGTATAATACACGGTTTTTCGGGATTCCGGGGTCCCGGAAGAAAATTCTCCGGAAATCACATAGAAAGTTCCTCGGGTCAGATAAAGCGGCTGCGCAAAGTTTGAGCACCAACGGAAGACATTTGGGTGTGCCGGTGTGCCACAAACCAGCATTCGCCGAAACTCGGATTATCGTGAAAAATGTGTTAAAACCTCGTTATTTGAGGCTAAACTCGAACAGGTTGATTTCTGAAATCGAACATGTTGATTCCTGAAATGAGCTCGCACCCGTGATTGAAAAATAGGGAGAAAAAAAACAGGGTCCGGTACGACCTTCCGAACGGCTGAAATTGAAGTGTATAATACACGGTTTTTCAGGATTCCTGGGTCCCGAACAAAATTCTCCGGAAATCATATAGTAAGTTCCTCGGGTCAGATAAAGCGGTCACGCAAAGTTTGAACACCAACAGAAGACATTTGGGGGTACCGGTGTGCCACAAACCAGCATTCGCCGAAACTCGGATTATCGTGAAAAATGTGTTAAACCTCGTTATTTGAGGTCAAATCGAACAAAGTTGATTCCTGAAATCGAACATGTTGATTCCTGAAATGAGCTCGGACCCGTGATTGAAAAACAGGAGAAAAAAAAACAGGTCCGACCTTCCGAACGGCCGAAATTAAAGTGTATAATACACGGTTTTGGATTCGGTCCCGAACAAAATTCTCCGGAAATCACATAGAAAGTTCCTCGGGTCAGATAAAGCGGCCATGCAAAGTTTGAGCACAAACGGAAGACATTTGGCGGTGCCGGTGTGCCACAAACCAAAGATTCGCCGAAACTTCGATTATCGTGAAAATGTGATAAAGCTCGTTATTTGAGGTCGAAATCGAACAAAGTTGATTCCCGAAATCGAACATGTTGATTCTGAAATGAGCTCGGACCCGTGATTGAAAAACAGGAGAAAAAAAAACAGGTCCGATGCGACCTTCCGAACGGCTGAAATTGAAATGTATAATACACGGTTTTTCTGGATTCCGGGTCCCGGAACAAAATTCTCCGAAATCACATAGAAAGTTCCTCGGGTCGATAAAGCGGCGCGCAAAGTTTGAGCACCAACGGAAGACATTTGGGGGTGCCGGTGTGCCACAAACCAGCATTCGCCGAAACTCAGATTATCGTGAAAAATGTGTTAAAACCTCGTTATTTGAGGCTGAACTCGAACAGGTTGATTTCTGAAATCGAACATGTTGATTCCTCAAATGAGCTCGCACCCGTGATTGAAAAATAAGTAGAAAAAAAAAAAACAGGTCCTAGTGCGACCTTCCGAACTACCAAATCAAGTGTATAATACACGGTTTTTCAGATTCCGGTCCCGAACAAAATTCTCCGGAAATCACATAGAAAGTTCCTCGGGTCAGATAAAGCGGGCAAGCGGCCACGCAAAGTTTGAGCACCAACGGAAGACATTTGGGGGTGCCGGTGTACCTGAAACCAAAGATTCACCAAACTCGGATTATCGTGAAAAATGTGATAAAGCTCGTTATTTGAGGCTCAAATCGAACAGGTTGATTCCTGAAATCGAACAGGTTGACTCCTAAAATGAGCTCGGACGCGTAATTGAAAAACAGGGGGAAAAAGAAACAGGTTCCGGTACGACCTTCCGAACGGCTGAAATTGAAGTATATATAAAATACACGGTTTTTCGGTATTCCGGGGTCCCGGAACAAAATTCTCCGGAAATCACATAGTTATATCCTCGGGTCAGATAAAGCAGTCACGCAAAGTTTGAACACCAACGGAAGACATTTGGGGGTGCCGGTGTGCCACAAACCAGCATTCGCCGAAACTCAGATTATCGTGAAAAATGTGTTAAAACCTCGTTATTTGAGGCTGAACTCGAACAGGTTGATTCCTGAAATCGAACATGTTGATTCCTGAAATGAGCTCGGACCCGTGATTGAAAAACAGGGAGAAAAAAAACAGGGTCCGGTACGACCTTCCGAACGGCTGAAATTGAAGTGTATAATACACGGTTTTTCGGATTCCGGTCCCTAACAAAATTCTCCGAAAATCACATAGAAAGTTCCTCGGGTCGATAAAGCGGCCACGCAAAGTTTGAGCACCAACGGAAGACATTTGGGGGTGCCGGTGTGCCACAAACCAGCATTCGCCGAAACTCGGATTATCGTGAAAAATGTGATAAAGCTCGTTATTTGATGCTGAAATCGAACAGGTTGATTCCAGAAATCGAACAGGTTGATTCCTAAAATGAGCTCGGACGCGTGATTGAAAAACAGGAGAAAAAGAAACAGGTCCGCACGACCTTCCGAACAAATTGAAAATTGAAGTGTATAATACACGGTTTTTCGGGATTCCGGGGTCCCGGAACAAAATTCTCCGGAAATCACATAGTAATATCCTCGGGTCAGATAAAGCAGTCACGCAAAGTTTGAACACCAACGGAAGACATTTGGGGGTGCCGGTGTGCCACAAACCAGCATTCGCCGAAACTCGGATTATCGTGAAAAATGTGTTAAACCTCGTTATTTGAGGTGAAATCGAACAAAGTTGATTCCTGAAATCGAACATGTTGATTCCTGAATTGAGCTCGGACCCGTGATTGAAAAACAGGAGAAAAAAAAACAGGGCCGATTTACCTTCCGAACGGTGAAATTAAAGTGTATAATACACGGTTTTTCGGATTCCGGGGTCCCGGAACAAAATTCTCCGGAAATCACATAGAAAGTTCCTCGGGTCAGATAAAGTGGCCACGCAAAGTTTGAGCGCCAACGGAAGACATTTGGGGTGCCGGTGTGCCAAACCAAGATTCGCCGAAACTCGGATCATCGTGAAAAATGTGTTAAAGCTCGTTATTTGAGGTTGAAATCGAACAGGTTGATTCCTGAAATCGAACATGTTGATTCCTGAAATGAGCTCGGACCCGTGATTGAAAAACAGGAGAAAAAAAAAACAGGTCCGATGCGACCTTCCGAACGGGTACTGAAATTGAAGTGTATAATACACGGTTTTTTCTGGGATTCCGGTCCCGGATCAAAATTCTCCGGAAATCACATAGAAATTTCCTCGGTCGATAAAGCGGCCACGCAAAGCTTGAGCACCAACGGAAGACATTTGGGGGTGCCGGTGTGCCACAAACCAGCATTCGCCGAAACTCGGATTATCGTGAAAAATGTGATAAAGCTCGTTATTTGAGGCTCAAATCGAACAGGTTGATTCCTGAAATCGAACAGGTTGATTTCTAAAATGAGCTCGGACCCGTGATTGAAAAACAGGGAGAAAAAAAAAAAACAGGGTCCGGTACGACCTTCCGAACGGCTGAAATTGAAGTGTATAATACACGGTTTTTCGGGGTCCCGAACAAAATTCTCCGGAAATCACATAGAAAGTTCCTCGGGTCGATATAAGCGCCACGCAAAGTTTGAGCACCAACGGAAGACATTTGGGGGTGGCGGTGTGCCACAAACCAAAATTCGCCGAAACTCGGATTATCGTGAAAAATGTGATAAAGCTCGTTAATTGAGGCTGAAATCGAACAGGTTGATTCCTGAAATCGAACAGTTGATTCCTAAAATGAGCTCGGACGCGTGATTGAAAAACAGGAGAAAAAGAAACGGTCCGGTACAACCTTACGAACGAGCGAAATTGAAGTGTATAATACACGGTTTTTCGGGATTTTGGGGTCCCGGAACAAAATTCTCCGGAAATCACTTAGTAAGTTCCTCGGGTCAGATAAAACGGTCACGCAAAGTTTGAACACCAACGGAAGACATTTGGGGGTGCCGGTGTGCCACAAACCAGCATTCGCCGAAACTCGGATTATCGTGAAAAATGTGTTAAACCTCGTTATTTGAGGCTGAAATCGAACACGTTGATTCCTGAAATCGAACATGTTGATTCCTGAAATGAACTCGGACCCGTGATTGAAAAACAGGGAGAAAAAAAAACAGGTCCGCATTTACCTTCCGAACGGTTTGAAATTGAAGTGTATAATACACGGTTTTGGATTCGGTCCCGAACAAAATTCTCCGGAAATCACATAGAATGTTCCTCGGGTCAGATAAAGCGGTCACGCAAAGTTTGAGCACCAACGGAAGACATTTGGGGGTGCCGGTGTGCCACAAACCAGCATTCGACGAAACTCGGATTATCGTGAAAATGTGATAAAGCTCGTTATTTGAGGCTGAAATCGAACAGGTTGATTCCTGAAATCGAACAGGTTGATTCTTAAAATGAGCTCGGACGCGTGATTGAAAAACAGGGAGAAAAAGAAACAGGGTCCGGTACGACCTTCCGAACGGCTGAAATTGAAGTGTATAATACACGGTTTTTCGAGATTTTGGGGTCCGGAACAAAATTCTCCGGAAATCACATAGTAAGTTCCTTGGGTCGAGATAAAGCGGTCACGCAAAGTTTGAGCACCAACGGAAGACATTTGGGGTGCCGGTGTGCCACAAACCAGGATTCGCCGAAACTCGGATTATCGTGAAAAATGTGTTAAACCTCGTTATTTGAGGTCAAATCGAACACAGGTTGATTCCTGAAATCGAACATGTTGATTCCTGAAATGAGCTCGGACCCGTGATTGAAAAACAGGAGGAAAAAAAAAAAAGTCCGACGACCTTCCGAACTACCGAAATTGAAATGTATAATACACGGTTTTTGGGATTCCGGTCCCGGAAGAAAATTCTCCGAAATCACATAGAAAGTTCCTCGGGTCAGATAAAGCGGCCACGCAAAGTTTGAGCACCAACGGAAGACATTTGGGGGTGCGGTGTACCCTGAAACCAAGATTCGCCGAAACTCGAATTATCGTGAAAAATGTGTTAAACCTCGTTATTTGAGGTCAAATCGAACAGGTTTATTCCTGAAATCAAACATGTTGATTCCTGAAATGAGCTCGGACCCGTGATTGAAAAAGGAGAAAAAAAACAGGGTCCGGTACGACCTTCCGAACGGCTGAAATTGAAATGTATAATACACGGTTTTTCGGATTCCGGTCCCTAAAAAATTCTCAAATCACATAGAAAGTTCCTCGGGTCAGATAAAGCGGCCGCGCAAAGTTTGAGCACCAACGGAAGACATTTGGGGGTGCCGGTGTGCCACAAACCAGCATTCCCCGAAACTCGGATTATCGTGAAAAATGTGTTAAAACCTCGTTATTTGAGGCTGAACTCGAACAGGTTGATTCCTGAAATCGAAAATGTTGATTCCTGAAATGAGCTCGGACCCCTAATTGAAAAACAGGGAGAAAAAAAAAACAGGGTCCGGTACGACCTTCCGAACGGCGAAAATTGAAGTGTATAATACACGGTTTTTCGGGATTCCGGAGTCCCGGAACAAAATTCTCCGGAAATCACATATAAAGTTCCTCGGGTCAGATAAAGCGGCCCCGCAAAGTTTGAGCACCAACGGAAGACATTTGGGGGTGCCGGTGTGCCACAAACCAGCATTCGCCGAAACTCGGATTATAGTGAAAAATGTGTTAAAACCTCGTTATTTGAGGTTGAACTCGAACAGGTTGATTCCTGAAATCGAACATGTTGATTCCTGAAATGAGCTCGGACCCCGATTGAAAAACAGGAGAAAAAAAACAGGTCCTGCGACCTTCCGAACGGCCGAAATTGAAGTATATAATACACGGTTTTTCGGGATTCCGGATCCCGAACAAAATTCTCCGAAAATCACATAGAAAGTTCCTCGGGTCGATAAAGCGGCCACGCAAAGTTTGAGCACCAACGGAAGACATTTGGGGGTGCCGGTGTGCCACAAACCAAAGATTCGCCAAACTCGGATTATCGTGAAAAATGTGTTAAACCTCGTTATTTGAGGTTGAAATCGAACAGGTTGATTCCTGAAATCGAACATGTTGATTCCTGAAATGAGCTCGGACCCGTGATTGAAAAACAGGAGAAAAAAAAAAACAGTCCTAGTTTACCTTCCGAACGGCTAAAATTGAAGTGAATAATACACGGTTTTTCGGGATTCCGGGGTCCCGAATCAAAATTCTCCGGAAATCACATAGAAAGTTCCTCGGGTCAGATAAAGCGGCCACGCAAAGTTTGAGCACCAACGGAAGACATTTGGGGGTGCCGGTGTGCATTCGCCGAAACTCGGATTATAGTGAAAAATGTGTTAAAACCTCGTTATTTGAGGTTGAACTCGAACAGGTTGATTCCTGAAATCGAACATGTTGATTCCTGAAATGAGCTCGGACCCCGATTGAAAAACAGGAGAAAAAAAAACAGTTCCTCGGTACGACCTTCCGAACGGTACGAAATTGAAGTATATAATACACGGTTTTTCGATTCCGGGATCCCGAACAAAATTCTCCGAAAATCACATAGAAAGTTCCTCGGGTCGATAAAGCGGCCACGCAAAGTTTGAGCACCAACGGAAGACATTTGGGGGTGCCGGTGTGCCACAAACCAGCATTCGCCGAAACTCGGATTATCGTGAAAAATGTGTTAAACCTCGTTATTTGAGGTTGAAATCGAACAGGTTGATTCCTGAAATCGAACATGTTGATTCCTGAAATGAGCTCGGACCCGTGATTGAAAAACAGGGAGAAAAAAAAAAAACAGGGTCCGGTACGACCTTCCGAACTACCGAAATTGAAGTGAATAATACACGGTTTTTCGGGATTCCAGGGTCCCGGATCAAAATTCTCCGAAAATCACATAGAAAGTTCCTCGGGTCGATAAAGCGGCCACGCAAAGTTTGAGCACCAACGGAAGACATTTGGGGGTGCCGGTGTGCCCAAAGCGATTCGCCGAAACTCGGATTATCGTGAAAAATGTGATAAAACTCGTTATTTGAGGCTCAAATCGAACAGGTTGATTCCTGAAATCGAACAGGTTGATTCCTAAAATGAGCTCGGACGCGTAATTGAAAAACAGGAGAAAAAGAAACAGTTCCTGACGACCTTCCGAACGATCAAATTGAAGTGTATAATACACGGTTTTGAGAATCGGATCCCGAACCAAAATTCTCCGGAAATCACATAGAAAGTTCCTCGGGTCAGATGAAGCGGCCACGCAAAGTTTGAGCACCAACGGAAGACATTTGGGGGTGCCGGTGTGCCTGAACCAAAGATTCGCCGAAACTCTGATTATCGTGAAAAATTTGTTAAACCTCGTTATTTGAGGTCAAATCGAACAGTTGATTCCTGAAATCGAACATGTTGATTCCTGAAATGAGCTCGGTCCCGTGATTGAAAAACAGGAGAAAAAAAACGGTCCGGTGCGACCTTCCGAACGGCCGAAATTGAAGTGTATAATACACGGTTTTTCGGGGTCCCGAACAAAATTCTCCGGAAATCACATAGAAAGTTCCTCGGGTAAGATAAAGCGGCTACGCAAATTTTGAGCACCAACGGAAGACATTTGGGGGTGCCGGTGTGCCTACAAACCAAAGATTCGCCAAAACTCGATTATCGTGAAAATTTGTTAAACCTCGTTATTTGAGGCTGAAATCGAGCAGGTTGATTCCTGAAATCGAACATGTTGATTCCTAAAATGAGCTCGGACCCGTGATTGAAAAACAGGGAGAAAAAAAAAACAGGGTCCGGTACGACCTTCCGAACGGCTGAAATTGAAGTGTATAATACACGGTTTTTCGGATTCCGGGGTCCCGGAACAAAATTCTCCGGAAATCACATAGAAAGTTCCTCGGGTCAGATAAAGCGGCCACGCAAAGTTTGAGCACCAACGGAAGACATTTGGGGGTGGCGGTGTGCCACAAACCAGCATTCGCCGAAACTCGGATTATCGTGAAAAATGTGATAAAGCTCGTTAATTGAGGCTGTGAAATCGAACAGGTTGATTCCTGAAATCGAACAGGTTGATTCCTAAAATGAGCTCGGACGCGTGATTGAAAAACAGGGAGAAAAAGAAACGGGTCCTAATTTACCTTACGAACGGGCAAATTGAAGTGTATAATACACGGTTTTTCTGGATTTTGGGGTCCCGGAACAAAATTCTCCGGAAATCACATAGTAAGTTCCTCGGGTCAGATAAAGCGGTCACGCAAAGTTTGAACACCAACAGAACACATTTGGGGGTGCCGGTGTGCCACAAATCAGCATTCGCCGAAACTCGGATTATCGTGAAAAATGTGTTAAACCTCGTTATTTGAGGCTGAAATCGAACAAGTTTATTCCTAAAATCGAACATGTTGATTCCTGAAATGAGCTCGGACCCGTGATTGAAAAACAGGGAGAAAAAAAACAGGGTCCGGTACGACCTTCCGAACGGCTGAAATTGAAGTTTATAATACACGGTTTTTCGAGATTTTGGGGTCCCGGAACAAAATTCTCCGGAAATCACATAGTAAGTTCCTTGGGTCAGATAAAGCGGTCACGCAAAGTTTGAACACCAACGGAAGACATTTGGAGGTACAGGTGTGCCACAAATCAGCATTCGCCGAAACTCGGATTATCGTGAAAAATGTGTTAAACCTCGTTATTTGAGGCTGAAATCGAACAGGTTGATTCCTGAAATCGAACATGTTGATTCCTGAAATGAGCTCGGACCCGTGATTGAAAAACAGGGAGAAAAAAAAAAAAACGTTCCGTACGACCTTCCGAACGGCTGAAATTGAAATGTATAATACACGATTTTTCGGGATTCCGGGGTCCCGGAAGAAAATTCTCCGGAAATCACATAGAAAGTTCCTCGGGTCAGATAAAGCGGCCACACAAAGTTTGACCACCAACGGAAGACATTTGGGGGTGCCGGTGTGCCACAAACCAACATTCGCCGAAACTCGAATTATCGTGAAAAATGTATTAAACCTCGTTATTTGAGGCTGAAATCGAACAGGTTTATTCCTGAAATCAAACATGTTGATTCCTGAAATGAGCTCGGACCCGTGATTGAAAAACAGGGAGAAAAAAAACAGGGTCCGGTACGACCTTCCGAACGGCTGAAATTGAAATGTATAATACACGGTTTTTCGGGATTAAAGGTCCCTAAGAAAATTCTCCGGAAATCACATAGAAAGTTCCTCGGGTCAGATAAAGCGGCCGCGCAAAGTTTGAGCACCAACGGAAGACATTTGGGGGTGCCGGTGTGCCACAAACCAACATTCCCCGAAACTCGGATTATCGTGAAAAATGTGTTAAAACCTCGTTATTTGAGGCTGAACTCGAACAGGTTGATTACTCAAATCGAAAATGTTGATTCCTGAAATGAGCTCGGACCCGTGATTGAAAAACAGGGAGAAAAAAAAAACAGGGTCCGGTACGACCTTCCGAACGGCTGAAATTGAAGTGTATAATACACGGTTTTTCGGGATTCCGGGGTCCCGAATCAAAATTCCCCGGAAATCACATAGAAAGTTCCTCGGGTCAGATAAAGCGGCCACGCAAAGTTTGAGCACCAACGTAAGACATTTGGGGGTGCCGGTGTGCCTGGCATTCGCCGAAACTCGGATTATCGTGAAAAATGTGATAAAGCTCGTTATTTGAGGCTCAAATCGAACAGGTTGATTCCTGAAATCGAACAGGTTGATTCCTAAAATGAGCTCGGACGCGTAATTGAAAAACAGGGAGAAAAAGAAACAGGTTCCGGTACGACCTTCCGAACGACTGAAATTGAAGTGTATAATACACGGTTTTTCAGAATTCCGGGATCCCGAATCAAAATTCTCCGGAAATCACATAGAAAGTTCCTCGGGTCAGATGAAGCGGCCACGCAAAGTTTGAGCACCAACGGAAGACATTTGGGGGTGCCGGTGTGCCACAAACCAGCATTCGCCGAAACTCGGATTGTGAAAAATGTGATAAAGCTCGTTATTTGAGGCTGAAATCGAACAGGTTGATTGCTGAAATCGAACAGGTTGATTCTTAAAATGAGCTCGGACGCGTGATTGAAAAACAGGGAGAAAAAGAAACAGGGTCTGGTACGATCTTCCGAACGGCTGAAATTGAAGTGTATAATACACGGTTTTTCTGGATTTTGGGGTCCCGGAACAAAATTCTCCGGAAATCACATAGTAAGTTCCTCGGGTCAGATAAAGCGGTCACGCAAAGTTTGAACACCAACAGAAGACATTTGGGGGTGCCGGTGTGCCACAAATCAGCATTCGCCGAAACTCGGATTATCGTGAAAAATGTGTTAAACCTCGTTATTTGAGGCTGAAATCGAACAGGTTGATTCCTGAAATCGAACATGTTGATTCCTGAAATGAGCTCGGACCCGTGATTGAAAAACAGGGAGAAAAAAAAAAAACAGGGTCCGGTACGACCTTACGAACGGCTGAAATTGAAATGTATAATACACGGTTTTTCGGGATTCCGGGGTCCCGGAAGAAAATTCTCCGGAAATCACATAGAAAGTTCCTCGGGTCAGATAAAGCGGCCACGCAAAGTTTGACCACCAACGGAAGACATTTGGGGGTGCCGGTGTGCCACAAACCAGCATTCGCCGAAACTCGGATTGTGAAAAATGTGATAAAGCTCGTTATTTGAGGCTGAAATCGAACAGGTTGATTGCTGAAATCGAACAGGTTGATTCTTAAAATGAGCTCGGACGCGTGATTGAAAAACAGGGAGAAAAAGAAACAGGGTCTGGTACGATCTTCCGAACGGCTGAAATTGAAGTGTATAATACACGGTTTTTCGAGATTTTGGGGTCCCGGAACAAAATTCTCCGGAAATCACATAGTAAGTTCCTTGGGTCAGATAAAGCGGTCACGCAAAGTTTGAACACCAACGGAAGACATTTGGAGGTGCCGGTGTGCCACAAATCAGCATTCCCCGAAACTCGGATTATCGTGAAAAATGTGTTAAAACCTCGTTATTTGAGGCTGAACTCGAACAGGTTGATTCCTGAAATCGAAAATGTTGATTCCTGAAATGAGCTCGGACCCGTGATTGAAAAACAGGGAGAAAAAAAACAGGGTCCTGATTTACCTTCCGAACGGCCGAAATTGAAATGTATAATACACGGTTTTGGGATTCCGGTCCCTAAGAAAATTCTCCGGAAATCACATAGAAAGTTCCTCGGGTCAGATAAAGCGGCCGCGCAAAGTTTGAGCACCAACGGAAGACATTTGGGGGTGCGGTGTGCCTGAACCAAGATTCGCCGAAACTCGAATTATCGTGAAAAATGTGTTAAACCTCGTTATTTGAGGCTGAAATCGAACAGGTTTATTCCTGAAATCAAACATGTTGATTCCTGAAATGAGCTCGGACCCGTGATTGAAAAACAGGGAGAAAAAAAACAGGGTCCGTTACGACCTTCCGAACGGCTGAAATTGAAATGTATAATACACGGTTTTTCGGGATTCCGGGGTCCCGGAAGAAAATTCTCCGGAAATCACATAGAAAGTTCCTCGGGTCAGATAAAGCGGCCGCTCAAAGTTTGAGCACCAACGGAAGACATTTGGGGGTGCCGGTGTGCCACAAACCAGCATTTCCCGAAACTCGGATTATCGTGAAAAATGTGTTAAAACCTCGTTATTTGAGGCTGAACTCGAACAGGTTGATTCCTGAAATCGAAAATGTTGATTCCTGAAATGAGCTCGGACCCGTGATTGAAAAACAGGGAGAAAAAAAAAAAACGGTCCCAGACGACCTTCCGAATCTATAAATTGAAGTATATAATACACGGTTTTTCTGAATTCGGGGTCCCGAATCAAAATTCTCCAGAAATCACATAGAAAGTTCCTCGGGTCGAGATAAAGCGGCCACGCAAAGTTTGAGCACCAACGGAAGACATTTGGGGTTGCTTGGTGTGCCACAAAGCGAAAGATTCGCGAAACTCGGATTATCGTGAAAAATGTGTTAAACCTCGTTATTTGAGGTTGAAATCGAACAGGTTGATTCCTGAAATCGAACATGTTGATTCCTGAAATGAGCTCGGACCCGTGATTGAAAAACAGGAGAAAAAAAAACGGTCCGTTTACCTTCCGAACTAATTTGAAATTGAAGTGTATAATACACGGTTTTTCGGGATTCCGGGGTCCCGAATCAAAATTCCCCGGAAATCACATAGAAAGTTCCTCGGGTAAGATAAAGCGGCCACGCAAAGTTTGAGCACCAACGTAAGACATTTGGGGGTGCCGGTGTGCCACAAAGCAGCATTCGCCGAAACTCGGATTATCGTGAAAAATGTGATAAAGCTCGTTATTTGAGGCTCAAATCGAACAGGTTGATTCCTGAAATCGAACAGGTTGATTCCTAAAATGAGCTTGGACGCGTAATTGAAAAACAGGGAGAAAAAGAAACGAGGTTCCTAGTCGACCTTCCGAACGACTGAAATTGAAGTGTATAATACACGGTTTTTCAGAATTCCGGGATCCCGAATCAAAATTCTCCGGAAATCATATAGAAAGTTCCTCGGGTCAGATGAAGCGGCCACGCAAAGTTTGAGCACCAACGGAAGACATTTGGGGGTGCCGGTGTGCCCCTGACAAACCAAAGATTCGCCAAACACACAGATTATCGTGAAAAATTTGTTAAACCTCGTTATTTGAGGCTGAAATCGAACAGGTTGATTCCTGAAATCGAACATGTTGATTCCTGAAATGAGCTCGGACCCGTGATTGAAAAACAGGGAGGAAAAAAACAGGGTCCGTCGACCTTCCGAACAGGCCGAAATTGAAGTGTATAATACACGGTTTTTCTGATTCCGGGGTCCCGGAACAAAATTCTCCGGAAATCACATAGAAAGTTCCTCGGGTCAGATAAAGCGGCCACGCAAAGTTTGAGCACCAACGGAAGACATTTGGGGGTGCCGGTGTGCCACAAACCAAATTCGCCGAAACTCGAGTTATCGTGAAAAATTTGTTAAACCTCGTTATTTGAGGCTGAAATCGAGCAGGTTGATTCCTGAAATCGAACATGTTGATTCCTAAAATGAGCTCGGACCCGTGATTGAAAAATAGGGAGAAAAAAAAAACAGGGTCCGGTACGACCTTCCGAACGGCTGAAATTGAAGTGTATAATACACGGTTTTTCGGAATTCCGGGGTCCCGGAACAAAATTCTCCGGAAATCACATAGAAAGTTCCTCGGGTCAGATAAAGCGGCCACGCAAAGTTTGAGCACCAACGGAAGACATTTGGGGGTGGCGGTGTGCCACAAACCAGCATTCGCCGAAACTCGGATTATCGTGAAAAATGTGATAAATCTCGTTAATTGAGGCTGAAATCGAACAGGTTGATTCCTGAAATCGAACAGGTTGATTCCTAAAATGAGCTCGGACGCGTGATTGAAAAACAGGGAGAAAAAGAAACGGGTCCGGTACGACCTTACGAACGGCTGAAATTGAAGTGTATAATACACGGTTTTTCGGGATTTTGGGGTCCCGGAATAAAATTCTCCGGAAATCACATAGTAAGTTCCTCGGGTCAGATAAAGCGGTCACGCAAAGTTTGAACACCAACGGAAGAAATTTGGGGGTGCCGGTGTGCCACAAACCAGCATTCGCCGAAACTCGGATTATCGTGAAAAATGTGTTAAACCTCGTTATTTGAGGCTGAAATCGAACAGGTTGATTCCTGAAATCGAACATGTTGATTCCTGAAATGAGCTCGGACCCGTGATTGAAAAACAGGGAGAAAAAAAACAGGGTCCGGTACGACCTTCCGAACGGCTGAAATTGAAGTGTATAATACACGGTTTTTCGGGATTCCGGGGTCCCGGAACAAAATTCTCCGGAAATCACATAGAATGTTCCTCGGGTCAGATAAAGCGGCCACGCAAAGTTTGAGCACCAACGGAAGACATTAGGGTGCCGGTGTGCCTGAAACCGATTCGCCGAAACTCGGATTATCGTGAAAAATGTGATAAAGCTCGTTATTTGAGGCTGAAATCGAACAGGTTGATTCCTGAAATCGAACAGGTTGATTCTTAAAATGAGCTCGGACGCGTGATTGAAAAACAGGGAGAAAAAGAAACAGGGTCCGGTACGACCTTCCGAACGGCTGAAATTGAAGTGTATAATACACGGTTTTTCGAGATTTTGGGGTCCCGGAACAAAATTCTCCGGAAATCACATAGTAAGTTCCTTGGGTCAGATAAAGCGGCCACGCAAAGTTTGACCACCAACGGAAGACATTTGGGGGTGCCGGTGTGCCACAAACCAGCATTCGCCGAAACTCGAATTATCGTGAAAAATGTGTTAAACCTCGTTATTTGAGGCTGAAATCGAACAGGTTGATTCCTGAAATCGAAAATGTTGATTCCTGAAATGAGCTCGGACCCCTAATTGAAAAACAGGGAGAAAAAAAAACAGGGTCCGGTACGACCTTCCGAACGGCTGAAATTGAAGTGTATATTACACGGTTTTTCGGGATTCCGGGGTCCCGGAACAAAATTCTCCGGAAATCACATATAAAGTTCCTCGGGTCAGATAAAGCGGCCCCGCAAAGTTTGAGCACCAACAGAAGACATTTGGGGGTGCCGGTGTGCCACAAACCAGCATTCGCCGAAACTCGGATTATAGTGAAAAATGTGTTAAAACCTCGTTATTTGAGGCTGAACTCGAACAGGTTGATTCCTGAAATCGAACATGTTGATTCCTGAAATGAGCTCGGACCCGTGATTGAAAAACAGGGAGAAAAAAAAGGGGTCCTGTCGACCTTCCGAACTGTTGAAATTGAAGTGTATAATACACGGTTTTTCGGGGTCCCGAACAAAATTCTCCGGAAATCACATAGAATGTTCCTCGGGTCAGATAAAGCGGCCACGCAAAGTTTGAGCACCAACGGAAGACATTTGGGGGTGCGGTGTGCCACAAACCGATTCGCAAAACTCGGATTATCGTGAAAAATGTGATAAAGCTCGTTATTTGAGGCTAAAATCGAACAGGTTGATTCCTGTAATCGAACATGTTGATTCCTGAAATGAGCTCGGACCCGTGATTGAAAAACAGGGAGAAAAAAAACAGGGTCCGGTACGACCTTCCGAACGGCTGAAATTGAAATGTATAATACACGGTTTTTCGGGATTAGGGGTCCCTAAGAAAATTCTCGGAAATCACATAGAAAGTTCCTCGGGTCGATAAAGCGGCGCGCAAAGTTTGAGCACCAACGGAAGAAATTTGGGGTGCGGTGTGCCACAAACCAAAGATTCCCGAAACTCGGATTATCGTGAAAAATGTGTTAAAACCTCGTTATTTGAGGCTGAACTCGAACAGGTTGATTCCTGAAATCGAAAATGTTGATTCCTGAAATGAGCTCGGACCCCTAATTGAAAAACAGGGAGAAAAAAAAACAGGGTCCGGTACGACCTTCCGAACGGCTGAAATTGAAGTGTATATTACACGGTTTTTCGGGATTCCGGGGTCCCGGAACAAAATTCTCCGGAAATCACATATAAAGTTCCTCGGGTCAGATAAAGCGGCCCCGCAAAGTTTGAGCACCAACAGAAGACATTTGGGGGTGCCGGTGTGCCACAAACCAGCATTCGCCGAAACTCGGATTATAGTGAAAAATGTGTTAAAACCTCGTTATTTGAGGCTGAACTCGAACAGGTTGATTCCTGAAATCGAACATGTTGATTCCTGAAATGAGCTCGGACCCCGATTGAAAAACAGGAGAAAAAAAAAGGTCCTGCGACCTTCCGAACGGCTGAAATTGAAGTGTATAATACACGGTTTTTCGGGATTCCGGGATCCCGGAACAAAATTCTCCGGAAATCACATAGAAAGTTACTCGGGTCAGATAAAGCGGCCACGCAAAGTTTGAGCACCAACGGAAGACATTTGGGGGTGGCGGTGTGCCACAAACCAGCATTCGCCGAAACTCGGATTATCGTGAAAAATGTGATAAATCTCGTTAATTGAGGCTGAAATCGAACAGGTTGATTCCTGAAATCGAACAGGTTGATTCCTAAAATGAGCTCGGACGCGTGATTGAAAAACAGGGAGAAAAAGAAACGGGTCCGGTACGACCTTACGAACGGCTGAAATTGAAGTGTATAATACACGGTTTTTCGGGATTTTGGGGTCCCGGAATAAAATTCTCCGGAAATCACATAGTAAGTTCCTCGGGTCAGATAAAGCGGTCACGCAAAGTTTGAACACTAACGGAAGAAATTTGGGGGTGCCGGTGTGCCACAAACCAGCATTCGCCGAAACTCGGATTATCGTGAAAAATGTGTTAAACCTCGTTATTTGAGGCTGAAATCGAACAGGTTGATTCCTGAAATCGAACATGTTGATTCCTGAAATGAGCTCGGACCCGTGATTGAAAAACAGGGAGAAAAAAAACAGGGTCCGGTACGACCTTCCGAACGGCTGAAATTGAAGTGTATAATACACGGTTTTTCGGATTCCGGGGTCCCGGAACAAAATTCTCCGGAAATCACATAGAATGTTCCTCGGGTCAGATAAAGCGGCCACGCAAAGTTTGAGCACCAACGGAAGACATTTGGGGGTGCCGGTGTGCCACAAACCAGCATTCGCCGAAACTCGGATTATCGTGAAAAATGTGATAAAGCTCGTTATTTGAGGCTGAAATCGAACAGGTTGATTCCTGAAATCGAACAGGTTGATTCTTAAAATGAGCTCGGACGCGTGATTGAAAAACAGGGAGAAAAAGAAACAGGGTCCGGTACGACCTTCCGAACGGCTGAAATTGAAGTGTATAATACACGGTTTTTCGAGATTTTGGGGTCCCGGAACAAAATTCTCCGGAAATCACATAGTAAGTTCCTTGGGTCAGATAAAGCGGCCACGCAAAGTTTGACCACCAACGGAAGACATTTGGGGGTGCCGGTGTGCCACAAACCAGCATTCGCCGAAACTCGAATTATCGTGAAAATGTGTTAAACCTCGTTATTTGAGGCTGAAATCGAACAGGTTGATTCCTGAAATCGAAAATGTTGATTCCTGAAATGAGCTCGGACCCCTAATTGAAAAACAGGAGAAAAAAAAACGGTCCGTCGACCTTCCGAACGGCCGAAATTGAAGTGTAATACACGGTTTTTCGGGATTCCGGTGTCCCCGAACAAAATTCTCCGGAAATCACATATAAAGTTCCTCGGGTCAGATAAAGCGGCCCCGCAAAGTTTGAGCACCAACGAAGACATTTGGGGTGCGGTGTGCCAAAACCAAAGATTCGCCGAAACTCGGATTATAGTGAAAAATGTGTTAAAACCTCGTTATTTGAGGCTGAACTCGAACAGGTTGATTCCTGAAATCGAACATGTTGATTCCTGAAATGAGCTCGGACCCGTGATTGAAAAACAGGGAGAAAAAAAAAACAGTCCTGTACGACCTTCCGAACGGCTGAAATTGAAGTGTATAATACACGTTTTTTCGGGATTCCGGGTCCCGGAACAAAATTCTCCGGAAATCACATAGAATGTTCCTCGGGTCAGATAAAGCGGCCACGCAAAGTTTGAGCACCAACGTAAGACATTTGGGGGTGCCGTGTGCCCCAAACCAAAGATTCGCCGAAACTCGGATTATCGTGAAAAATGTGATAAAGCTCGTTATTTGAGGCTAAAATCGAACAGGTTGATTCCTGTGATCGAACATGTTGATTCCTGAAATGAGCTCGGACCCGTGATTGAAAAACAGGGAGAAAAAAAAGGTCCGATCACGACCTTCCGAACGGTGAAATTGAAGTGTATAATACACGGTTTTTCGGGATTTTAGGGTCCCGAACAAAATTCTCCGGAAATCACATAGAAAGTTCCTCGGGTCGATAAAGCGGCGCGCAAAGTTTGAGCACCAACGGAAGAAATTTGGGGGTGCCGGTGTGCCACAAACCAAAGATTCCCGAAACTCGGATTATCGTGAAAAATGTGTTAAAACCTCGTTATTTGAGGCTGAACTCGAACAGGTTGATTCCTGAAATCGAAAATGTTGATTCCTGAAATGAGCTCGGACCCCTGATTGAAAAACAGGGAGAAAAAAAAACAGGGTCCGGTACGACCTTCCGAACGGCTGAAATTGAAGTGTATAATACACGGTTTTTCGGGATTCCGGGGTCCCGGAACAAAATTCTCCGGAAATCACATATAAAGTTCCTCGGGTCAGATAAAGCGGCCCCGCAAAGTTTGAGCACCAACAGAAGACATTTGGGGGTGCCGGTGTGCCACAAACCAGCATTCGCCGAAACTCGGATTATAGTGAAAAATGTGTTAAAACCTCGTTATTTGAGGCTGAACTCGAACAGTTGATTCCTGAAATCGAACATGTTGATTCCTGAAATGAGCTCGGACCCCGATTGAAAAACAGGAGAAAAAAAAAACAGTCCGTCGACCTTCCGAACGGCTCAAATTGAAGTGTATAATACACGGTTTTTCGGGATTCCGGGATCCCGGAACAAAATTCTCCGGAAATCACATAGAAAGTTACTCGGGTCAGATAAAGCGGCCACGCAAAGTTTGAGCACCAACGGAAGACATTTGGGGGTGCCGGTGTGCCACAAACCAGCATTCGCCGAAACTCGGATTATCGTGAAAAATGTGATAAAGCTCGTTATTTGAGGCTCAAATCGAACAGGTTGATTCCTGAAATCGAACAGGTTGATTCCTAAAATGAGCTCGGACGCGTAATTGAAAAACAGGGAGAAAAAGAAACAGGTTCCGGTACGACCTTCCGAACGACTGAAATTGAAGTGTATAATACACGGTTTTGAAATTCGGATCCCGAATCAAAATTCTCCGGAAATCACATAGAAAGTTCCTCGGGTCAGATGAAGCGGCCACGCAAAGTTTGAGCACCAACGGAAGACATTTGGGGGTGCCGGTGTGCCTGACAAACCAAGATTCGCCAAACTCGATTATCGTGAAAAATTTGTTAAACCTCGTTATTTGAGGCTGAAATCGAACAGGTTGATTCCTGAAATCGAACATGTTGATTCCTGAAATGAGCTCGGACCCGTGATTGAAAAACAGGGAGAAAAAAAACAGGGTCCGGTACGACCTTCCGAACAGTTTGAAATTGAAGTGTATAATACACGGTTTTTCGATTCGGTCCCGAACAAAATTCTCCGGAAATCACATAGAAAGTTCCTCGGGTCAGATAAAGCGGCTACGCAAAGTTTGAGCACCAACGGAAGACATTTGGGGGTGCCGGTGTGCCACAAACCAGCATTCGCCGAAACTCGGATTATCGTGAAAAATGTGTTAAAAACTCGTTATTTGAGGCTGAACTCGAACAGGTTTATTTCTGAAATCGAACATGTTGATTCCTGAAATGAGCTCGGACCCGTGATTGAAAAACAGGTAGAAAAAAAACAGGGTCCGGTACGACCTTCCGAACGGCTGAAATTGAAATGTATAATACACGGTTTTTCGGGATTCCGGGGTCCCGGAAGAAAATTCTCCAGAAATCACATAGAAAGTTCCTCGGGTCAGATAAAGCGGCCGCGCAAAGTTTGAGCACCAACGGAAGACATTTGGGGGTGCCGGTGTGCCACAATCCAGCATTCGCCGAAACTCGGATTATCGTGAAAAATGTGTTAAACCTCGTTATTTGAGGCTGAAATCGAACAGGTTTATTCCCGAAATCAAACATGCTGATTCCTGAAATGAGCTCGGACCCGTGATTGAAAAACAGGGAGAAAAAAAACAGGGTCCGGTACGACCTTCCGAACGGCTGAAATTGAAATGTATAATACACGGTTTTTGGGATTAAAGTCCCGGAAGAAAATTCTCCGGAAATCACATAGAAAGTTCCTCGGGTCAAATGAAGCGGCCGCGCAAAGTTTGAGCATCAACGGAAGAAATTTGGGGGTGCTGGTGTGCCACAAACCAGCATTCGCCGAAACTCGGATTATCGTGAAAAATGTGATAAAGCTCGTTATTTGAGGCTGAAATCGAACAGGTTGATTTCTGAAATCGAACAGGTTTATTCCTAAAATGAGCTCGGACGCGTGATTGAAAAACAGGGAGAAAAAGAAACAAGGTCCGGTACGACCTTCCGAACGGGTGAAATTGAAGTTTATAATACACGGTTTTTCGGGATTCCAGCGTCCCGGAACAAAATTCTCCGGAAATCACATAGTAAGTTCCTCGGGTCAGATAAAGCACTCGCGCAAAGTTTGAACACCAACGGAAGACATTTGGGGGTGCCGGTGTGCCACAAACCAGCATTCGCCGACACTCGGATTATCGTGAAAAATGTGTTAAGACCTCGTTATTTGAGGCTGAAATCGAACAGGTTGATTCCTTAAATCGAACATGTTGATTCCTTAAATGAGCTCGAACCCGTGATTGAAAAACAGGGAGAAAAAAACAGGGTCCGGTACGACCTTCCGAACGGCTGAAATTGAAATGTATAAATACACGGTTATTCGGGATTCCGGGGTCCCGGAAGAAAATTCTCCGGAAATCACATAGAAAGTTCCTCCGGTCAGATAAAGCGGCCGCGCAAAGTTTGAGCACCAACGGAAGACATTTGGGGGTGCCGGTGTGCCACAAACCAGCATTCGCCGACACTCGGATTATCGTGAAAAATGTGTTAAAACCTCAATATTTGAGCCTGAAATCGAACAGGTTGATTCCTTAAATCGAACATGTTGATTCCTGAAATGAGCTCGGACCAGTGATTGAAAAACAGGGAGAAAAAAAACGGGTCCGGTATGACCTTCCGAACGGCTGAAATTGAAGTGTATAATACACGGTTTTTCGGGATTCCAGGGTCCCGGAAGAAAATTCTCCGGAAATCTCATAGAAAGTTCCTCGGGTCAGATAAAGCAGTCACGCAAAGTTTGAACACCAACGGAAGACATTTGGGGGTGCCGGTGTGCCTGAGCCAAAGATTCGCCGAAACTCGGATTATCGTGAAAAATGTGTTAAACCTCGTTATTTGAGGATGAAATCGAACAGGTTTATTCCCAAAATCAAACATGTTGATTCCTGAAATGAGCTCGGACCCGTGATTGAAAAACAGGGAGAAAAAAAACAGGATCCGGTACGACCTTCCGAACGGCTGAAATTGAAATGTATAATACACGGTCTTTCGGGATTCCGGGGTCCCGGAAGAAAATTCTCCGGAAATCACATAGAAAGTTCCTCGGGTCAAATGAAGCGGCCGCGCAAAGTTTGAGCATCAACGGAAGACATTTGGGGGTGCTGGTGTGCCACAAACCAGCATTCGCCGAAACTCGGATTATCGTGAAAAATGTGATAAAGCTCGTTATTTGAGGCTGAAATCGAACAGGTTGATTCCTGAAATCGAACAGGTTGATTCCTAAAATGAGCTCGGACGCGTGATTGAAAAACAGGGAGAAAAAGAAACAAGGTCCGGTACGACCTTCCGAACGGCTGAAATTGAAGTGTATAATACACGGTTTTTCGGGATTCCAGGGTCCCGGAACAAAATTCTCCGGAAATCACATAGTAAGTTCCTCGGGTCAGATAAAGCAGTCGCGCAAAGTTTGAACACCAACGGAAGACATTTGGGGGTGCCGGTGTGCCACAAACTAGCATTCGCCGACACTCGGATTATCGTGAAAAATGTGTTAAAACCTCGTTATTTGAGCCTGAAATCGAACAGGTTGATTCCTTCAATCGAACATGTTGATTCCTGAAATGAGCTCGGACCCAAGATTGAAAAACAGGGAGAAAAAAAACAGGGTCCGGTACGACCTTCCGAACGGCTGAAATTGAAGTGTATAATACACGGTTTTTCGGGATTCCAGGGTCCCGGAAGAAAATTCTACGGAAATCTCATAGAAAGTTCCTCGGGTCAGATAAAGCGGCCACGCAAAGTTTGAGCACCAACGGAATACATTTGGGGGTGCCGGTGTGCCATAAACCAGCATTCGCCGACACTCGGATTATCGTGAAAAATGTGTTAAAACCTCAATATTTGAGCCTGAAATCGAACAGGTTGATTCCTTAAATCGAACATGTTGATTCCTGAAATGAGCTCGGACCCGTGATTGAAAAACAGGGAGAAAAAAACAGGTCCTATGATTTACGACCTTCCGAACGGCTGAAATTGAAGTGTATAATACACGGTTTTTCGGGATTCAGGGGTCCTAGAAGAAAATTCTCCGGAAATCTCATAGAAAGTTCCTCGGGTCAGATAAAGCGGAAACACAAAGTTTGAGCACCAACGGAAGACATTTGGGGGTGCCGGTGTGCCACAAACCGACATTCGCCGAAACTCGGATTATCGTGAAAAATGTGATAAAGCTCGTTATTTGAGGCTGAAATGGAACAGGTTGATTCCTGAAATCGAACAGGTTGATTCCTAAAATGAGCTCGGACGCGTGATTGAAAAATTGGGAGAAATGGAAACAGGGTCCGGTACGACCTTCCGAACGGCTGAAATTGAAGTGTATAATACACTGTTTTTCGGGATTCCGGGGTCCCGGAACAAAATTCTCCGGAAATCACATAGTAAGTTCCCCGGGTCAGATAAAGCGGTCACGCAAAGTTTGAACACCAACGGAAGACATTTGGGGGTGCCGGTGTGCCACAATCCAGCATTCGCCGAAACTCGGATTATCGTGAAAAATGTGTTAAATCTCGTTATTTGAGGCTGAAATCGAACAGGTTGATTCCTGAAATCGAACACGTTGATTCCTGAAATGAGCTCGGACCTGTGATTGAAAAACAGCGAGAAAAAAAACAAGGTCCGGTACGACCTTCCGAACGGCTGAAATTGAAATGTATAATACACGGTTTTTCGGGATTCCAGGGTCCCGGAACAAAATTCTCCGGAAATCACATAGTAAGTTCCTCGGGTCAGATAAAGCAGTCACGCAAAGTTTGAACACCAACGGAAGACATTTGGGGGTGCCGGTGTGCCACAAACCAGCATTCGCCGAAACTCGGATTATCGTGAAAAATGTGTTAAACCTCGTTATTTGAGGATGAAATCGAACAGGTTTATTCCTGAAATCAAACATGTTGATTCCTGAAATGAGCTCGGACCCGTGATTGAAAAACAGGGAGAAAAAAAACAGGATCCGATACGACCTTCCGAACGGCTGAAATTGAAATGTATAATACACGGTCTTTCGGGATTCCGGGGTCCCGGAAGAAAATTCTCCGGAAATCACATAGAAAGTTCCTCGGGTCAAATGAATCGGCCGCGCAAAGTTTGAGCATCAACGGAAGACATTTGCGGGTGCCGGTATGCCACAAACCAGCATTCGCTGAAACTCGGATTATCGTGAAAAATGTGATAAAGCTCGTTATTTGAGGCTGAAATCGAACAGGTTGATTCCTGAAATCGAACAGGTTGATTCCTGAAATCGAACAGGTTGATTCCTAAAATGAGCTCGGACGCATGATTGAAAAACAGGGAGAAAAAGAAACAAGGTCCGGTACGACCTTCCGAACGGCTGAAATTGAAGTGTATAATACACGGTTTTTCGGGATTCCAGCGTCCCGGAACAAAATTCTCCGGAAATCACATAGTAAGTTCCTCGGGTCAGATAAAGCAGTCGCGCAAAGTTTGAACACCAACGGAAGACATTTGGGGGTGCCGGTGTGCCACAAACCAGCATTCGCCGACACTTGGATTATCGTGAAAAATGTGTTAAAACCTCGTTATTTGAGGCTGAAATCGAACAGGTTGGTTCCTTAAATCGAACATGTTGATTCCTGAAATGAGCTCGAACCCGTGATTAAAAAACAGGGAGAAAAAAAACAGGGTCCGGTACGACCTTCCGAACGGCTGAAATTGAAATGTATAATACACGGTTTTTCGCGATTCCGAGGTCCCGGAAGAAAATTCTCCGGAAATCACATAGAAAGTTCCTCCGGTCAGATAAAGCGGCCGCGCAAAGTTTGAGCACCAACGGAAGACATTTGGGGGTGCTGGTGTGCCACAAACGAGCATTCGCCGAAACTCGGATTATCGTGAAAAATGTGATAAAGCTCGTTATTTGAGGCTGAAATCGAACAGGTTGATTCCTGAAATCGAACAGGTTGATTACTAAAATGAGCTCGGATGCGTGATTGAAAAACAGGCAGAAAAAGAAACAAGGTCCGGTAAGACCTTTCGAACGGCTGAAATTGAAGTGTATAATACACGATTTTTCGGGATTCCAGGGTCCCGGAACAAAATTCTCCGGAAATCACATAGTAAGTTCCTCGGGTCAGATAAAGCAGTCGCGCAAAGTTTGAACACCAACGGAAGACATTTGGGGGTGCGGTGTGCCAAAACCAAAGATTCGCGAAACTTCGGATTATCGTGAAAAATGTGTTAAACCTCGTTATTTGAGGTCAATCGAACAGTTTATTCCTTAAATCAAACATGTTGATTCCTGAAATGAGCTCGACCCGTGATTGAAAAACAGGAGAAAACAAACAGGTCCGTCGACCTTCCGAACGGCCGAAATTGAAATGTATAATACACGGTTTTTCGGGATTAGGGGTCCCGAAGAAAATTCTCCGGAAATCACATAGAAAGTTCCTCGGGTCGAGATAAAGCGGCGCGCAAAGTTTTAGCACCAACGGAAGACATTTGGGGGTGCCGTGTGCCTGACAAACCAAAGATTTGCCGAAACTTCGGATTAACGTGAAAAATGTGTTAAAACCTCGTTATTTGAGGTGAACTCGAACAGTTGATTCCTGAAATCGAAAATGTTGATTCCTGAAATGAGCTCGGACCCCGATTGAAAAACAGGAGAAAAAACACAGGTCCGATGCGACCTTCCGAACGTGAAATTGAAGTGTATAATACATGGTTTTTCAGATTAAAGTCCCGGAAGAAAATTCTCCGGAAATCACATAGAAAGTTCCTCGGGTCAGATAAAGCGGCCACGCAAAGTTTGAGCACCAACGGAAGACATTTGGGGGTGCCGGTGTGCCACAAACCAGCATTCGCCGACACTCGGATTATCGTGAAAAATGTGATAAAGCTCGTTATTTGAGGCTGAAATGGAACAGGTTTATTCCTGAAATCAAACATGTTGATTCCTGAAATGAGCTCGGACCCGTGATTGAAAAACAGGGAGAAAAAAAACAGGGTCCAGTACGACCTTCCGAACGGCTGAAATTGAAATGTATAATACACGGTTTTTCGGGATTCCGGGGTCCCGGAAGAAAATTCTCCGGAAATCGCATAGTAAGTTCCCCGGGTCAGATGAAGCGGCCGCGCAAAGTTTGAGCATCAACGGAAGACATTTGGGGGTGCCGGTGTGCCACAATCCAGCATTCGCCGAAACTCGGATTATCGTGAAAAATGTGTTAAACCTCGTTATTTGAGGCTGAAATCGAACAGGTTGATTCCTGAAATCGAACACGTTGATTCCTGAAATGAGCTCATACCCGTGATTGAAAAACAGCGAGAAAAAAAAACAAGGTCCGGTACGACCTTCCGAACGGCTGAAATTGAAATGTATAATACACGGTTTTTCGGGATTCGAGTCCCTAACAAAATTCTCCGGAAATCACATAGTAAGTTCCTCGGGTCGAGATAAAGCATCACGCAAAGTTTGAACACCAACGGAAGACATTTGGGGTGCCGGTGTGCCACAAACCAAAGATTCGCCAAAAACTCGGATTATCATGAAAAATGTGTTAAACCTCGTTATTTGAGGATGAAATCGAACAGGTTTATTCCTGAAATCAAACATGTTGATTCCTGAAATGAGCTCGGACCCGTGATTGAAAAACAGGGAGAAAAAAAACAGGATCCGGTACGACCTTCCGAACGGCTGAAATTGAAATGTATAATACACGGTCTTTCGGGATTCCGGGGTCCCGGGAGAAAATTCTCCGGAAATCACTTAGAAAGTTCCTCGGTTCAAATGAAGCGGCCACGCAAAGTTTGAGCATCAACGGAAGACATTTGGGGGTGCTGGTGTGCCACAAACCAGCATTCGCCGAAACTCGGATTATCGTGAAAAATGTGATAAAGCTCGTTATTTGAGGCTGAAATCGAACAGGTTGATACCTGAAATCGAACAGGTTGATTCCTAAAATGAGCTCGGACGCGTGATTGAAAAACAGGGAGAAAAAGAAACAAGGTCCGGTACGACCTTCCGAACGGCTGAAATTGAAGTGTATAATACACGATTTTTCGGGATTCCAGGGTCCCGGAACAAAATTCTCCGGAAATCACATAGTAAGTTCTTCGGGTCAGATAAAGCAGTCGCGCAAAGTTTGAACACCAACGGAAGACATTTGGGGGTGCCGGTGTGCCACAAACTAGCATTCGCCGACACTCGGATTATCGTGAAAAATGTGTTAAAACCTCGTTATTTGAGCCTGAAATCGAACAGGTTGATTCCTTCAATCGAACATGTTGATTCCTGAAATGAGCTCGGACCCGTGATTGAAAAACAGGGAGAAAAAAAAACAGGTCCGATTTACCTTCCGAACGGTTGAAATTGAAGTGTATATAATACACGGTTTTTTAGATTCCGGGGTCCCGGATGAAAATTCTCCTAAATCTCATAGAAAGTTCCTCGGGTCAGATAAAGCGGCCACACAAAGTTTGAGCACCAACGGAAGACATTTGGGGTGCCGGTGTGCCTGAAAACCAAAGATTCGCCGACACTTGATTATCGTGAAAAATGTGTTAAAACCTCAATATTTGAGCCTGAAATCGAACAGGTTGATTCCTTAAATCGAACATGTTGATTCCTGAAATGAGCTCGGACCCGTGATTGAAAAACAGGGAGAAAAAAAACAGGGTCCGGTACGACCTTCCGAACGGCTGAAATTGAAGTGTATAATACACGGTTTTTCGGGATTCAGGGGTCCTAGAAGAAAATTCTCCGGAAATCTCATAGAAAGTTCCTCGGGTCAGATAAAGCGGCCACGCAAAGTTTGAGCACCAACGGAAGACATTTGGGGGTGCCGGTGTACCTGAAAACCAAAGATTCGCCGAAACTTCGGATTATCGTGAAAAATGTGATAAAGCTCGTTATTTGAGGCTGAAATGGAACAGGTTGATTCCTGAAATCGAACAGGTTGATTCCTAAAATGAGCTCGGACGCGTGATTGAAAAACTGGGAAAAAAGGAAACAGGGTCCGGTACGACCTTCCGAACGGCTGAAATTGAAGTGTATAATACACGGTTTTTCGGGATTCCGGGGTCCCGGAACAAAATTCTCCGGAAATCACATAGTAAGTTCCCCGGGTCAGATAAAGCGGTCACGCAAAGTTTGAACACCAACGGAAGATATTTGGGGGTGCCGGTGTGCCACAATCCAGCATTCGCCGAAACTCGGATTATCGTGAAAAATGTGTTAAACCTCGTTATTTGAGGCTGAAATCGAACAGGTTGATCCCTTAAATCGGACATGTTGGTTCCTGAAATGAGCTCGAACCCGTGATTGAAAAACAGGGAGAAAAAAAAACAGGATCCGGTACGACCTTCCGAACGGCTGAAATTGAAATGTATAATACACGGTCTTTCGGGATTCCGGTGTCCCGGAAGAAAATTCTCCGGAAATCACTTAAAAGTTCCTCGGGTCAAATGAAGCGGCCGCGCAAAGTTTGAGCATCAACGGAAGACATTTGGGGGTGCTGGTGTGCCACAAACCAGCATTCGCCGAAACTCGGATTATCGTGAAAAATGTGATAAAGCTCGTTATTTGAGGCTGAAATCGAACAGGTTGATTCCTGAAATCGAACAGGTTGATTCCTAAAATGAGCTCGGACGCGTGATTGAAAAACAGGGAGAAAAAGAAACAAGGTCCGGTACGACCTTCCGAACGGCCGAAATTGAAGTGTATAATACACGATTTTTCGGGATTCCAGGGTCCCGGAACAAAATTCTCCGGAAATCACATAGTAAGTTCCTCGGGTCAGATAAAGCAGTCGCGCAAAGTTTGAACACCAACGGAAGACATTTGGGGGTGCCGGTGTGCCACAAACCAGCATTCGCCGAAACTCGGATTATCGTGAAAAATGTGTTAAACCTCGTTATTTGAGGCTGAAATCGAACAGGTTTATTCCTGAAATCAAACATGTTGATTCCTGAAATGAGCTCGGACCCGTGATTGAAAAACAGGGAGAAAACAAACAGGGTACGGTACGACCTTCCGAACGGCTGAAATTGAAATGTATAATACACGGTTTTTGGGATTAGGGGTCCCGAAGAAAATTCTCCGAAATCACATATAAATTTCCTCGGTCGTAATAAAGCGGCCGCGCAAAGTTTTAGCACCAACGGAAGACATTTGGGGGTGCCGGTGTGCCAAAACCAAAGATTTGCCGAAACTCGGATTATCGTGAAAAATGTGTTAAAACCTCGTTATTTGAGGTGAACTCGAGCAGGTTGATTCCTGAAATCGAAAATGTTGATTCCTGAAATGAGCTCGGACCCCGATTGAAAAACAGGAGAAAAAAAACACGTGGTCCGTGCGACCTTCCGAACGGGTGAAATTGAAGTGTATAATACACGGTTTTTCGGGATTCCGGGGTCCCGGAAGAAAATTCTCCGGAAATCACATAGAAAGTTCCTCGGGTCAGATAAAGCGGCCACGCAAAGTTTGAGCACCAACGGAAGACATTTGGGGGTGCCGGTGTGCCTGAAAACCAAAGATTCGCCGAAACTCGGATTATCGTGAAAAATGTGATAAAGCTCGTTATTTGAGGCTGAAATGGAACAGGTTGATTCCTGAAATCGAAAATGTTGATTCCTGAAATGAGCTCGGACCCCTGATTGAAAAACAGGGAGAAAAAAACACAGGGTCCGGTACGACCTTCCGAACGGCTGAAATTGAAGTGTATAATACACGGTTTTTCGGGATTCCGGGGTCCCGGAAGAAAATTCTCCGGAAATCATATAGAAAGTTCCCCGGGTCAGATAAAGCGGTCACGCAAATTTTGAACACCAACGGAAGACATTTGGGGGTGCCGGTGTGCCACAATCCAGCATTCGCCGAAACTCGGATTATCGTGAAAAATGTGTTAAACATCGTTATTTGAGGCTGAAATCGAACAGGTTGACTCCTGAAATCGAACATGTTGATTCCTGAAATGAGCTCGGACCCGTGATTGAAAAACAGGGAGAAAAAAAAACAGGGTCCGGTACGACCTTCCGAACGGCTGAAATTGAAGTGTATAATACACGGTTTTTAGGATTCAGGTCCCTAACAAAATTCTCCGGAAATCACATAGAAAGTTACTCGGGTCAGATAAAGCGGCCACGCAAAGTTTGAGCACCAATGGAAGACATTTGGGGGTGGCGGTGTGCCCAAAGCGGCGATTCGCAAAACTCGGATTATCGTGAAAAATGTGATAAAGCTCGTTATTTGAGGCTGAAATCGAACAGGTTGATTCCTGAAATCGAACAGGTTGATTCCTAAAATGAGCTCGGATGCGTGATTGAAAAACAAGGAGAAAAAGAAACAGTTTCCGGTACGACCATCCGAACGGCTGAAATTGAAGTGTATAATACACGGTTTTTCGGGACTCCGGGGTCCCGGAACAAAATTCTCCGGAAATCACATAGTAAGTTCCTCGAGTCAGATAAAGCGGTCACGCAAAGTTTGAACACCAAAGGAAGATATTTGGGGGTGCCGGTGTGCCACAAACCAGCATTCGCCGAAACTCGGATTATCGTGAAAAATGTGTTAAACCTCGTTATTTGAGGCTGAAATCGAACATCTTGATTCCTGAAATCGAACATGTTTATTCCTGAAATGAGCTCGGACCCGTGATTGAAAAATAGGGAGAAAAAAAAGCAGTCCGGTACCTTTCCGAACTAGTGAAATTGAATTGTATAATAAACGGTTTTTCGGGATTCCGGGGTCCCGGATCAAAATTCTCCGGAAATCACGTAGAAACCTCCTCGGGTCAGATAAAGCGGCCACGCAAAGTTTGAGCACCAACGGAAGACATTTGGGATTTCGGTGTGCCAAAACCAAAGATTCGCCAAACTCGGATCATCGTGAAAAATGTTATAAAGCTCGTTATTTGAGGCTCAAATCGAACAGGTTGATTCCTAAAATGAGCTCGGACGCGTAATTGAAAAACAGGGAGAAAAAGAAACAGGTTCCGGTACGACCTTCCGAACGGATGAAATTGATGTGTATAATACACGGTTTTTCGGGATTCCGGGGTCCCGGAACAAAATTCTCCGGAAATCACATAGTAAGTTTCCCGGGTCAGATAAAGCGGTCACGCAAAGTTTGAACACCAACGGAAGACATTTGGGGGTGCCGGTGTGTCACAAACCATCATTCGCCGAAACTCAGATTATCGTGAAAAATTTGTTAAACCTCGTTATTTGAGGCTGAAATCGAACAGGTTGATTCCTGAAATCGAACATGTTGATTCCTGAAATGAGCTCGGACCCGTGATTGAAAAACAGGGAGAAAAAAAACAGGTCCGACGACCTTCCGAACGGCTGAAATTGAAGTGTATAAATACACGGTTTTTCGGATTCCGGGGTCCCGGAACAAAATTCTCCGGAAATCACATAGAAAGTTCCCCGGTTCAGATAAAGCGGCCACGCAAAGTTTGAGCACCAACGGAAGACATTTGGGGGTGCCGGTGTGCCACAAACCAGCATTCGCCGAAACTCGGATTATCGTGAAAAATGTGATAAAGCTCGTTATTTGAGGCTCAAATCGAACAGGTTGATTCCTGAAATCGAACAAGTTGATTCCTAAAATGAGCTCGGACGCGTAATTGAAAAACAGGGAGAAAAGGAAACAGGTTCCGGTACGACCTTCCGAACGACTGAAATTGAAGTGTATAATACACGGTTTTTCAGGATTCCGGGGTCCCGAATCAAAATTCTCCGGAAATCACATAGAAAGTTCCTCGGGTCAGATAAAGCGGCCACGCAAAGTTTGAGCACCAACGGAAGACATTTGGGGGTGCCGGTGTGCCACAAACCAGCATTCGCCGAAACTCAGATTATCGTGAAAAATTTGTTAAACCTCGTTATTTGAGGCTGAAATCGAACAGGTTGATTCCTGAAATCGAACACGTTGATTCCTGAAATGAGCTCGGACCCGTGATTGAAAAACAGGGAGAAAAAAAAACAAGGTCCGGTACGACCTTCCGAACGGCTGAAATTGAAATGTATAATACACGGTTTTTCGGGATTCCCGGGTCCCGGATCAAAATTCTTCGGAAATCACATAGTAAGTTCCTCGGGTCAGATAAAGCAGTCACGCAAAGTTTGAACACCAACGGAAGACATTTGGGGGTGCCGGTGTGCCACAAACCAGCATTCGCCGAAACTCGGATTATCGTGAAAAATGTGTTAAACCTCGTTATTTGAGGCTGAAATCGAACAGGTTTATTCCTGAAATCAAACATGTTGATTCCTGAAATGAGCTCGGACCCGTGCTTGAAAAACAGGGAGAAAAAAAACAGGGTCCGGTACGACCTTCCGAACGGCTGAAATTGAAATGTATAATACACGGTTTTTCGGGATTCCGGGGTCCCGGAAGAAAATTCCCCGGAAATCACATAGAAAGTTGCTCGGGTCAAATGAAACGGCCGCGCAAAGTTTGAGCATCAACGGAAGACATTTGGGGGTCCTGGTGTGCCACAAACCAGCATTCGCCGAAACTCGGATTATCGTGAAAAATGTGATAAAGCTCGTTATTTGAGGCTGAAATCGAACAGGTTGATTCCTGAAATCGAACAGGTTGATTCCTAAAATGAGCTCGGACGCGTGATTGAAAAACAGGGAGAAAAAGAAACAAGGTCCGGTACGACCTTCCGAACGGCTGAAATTGAAGTGTATAATACACGGTTTTTCGGGATTCTGGGTCCCGGAACAAAATTCTCCGGAAATCACATAGAAAGTTCCTCGGGTCAGATAAAGCGGCCACGCAAAGTTTGAGCACCAATGGAAGACATTTGGGGTGCGGTGTGCCACAAAGCAGCATTCGCCGAAACTCGGATTATCGTGAAAAATGTGATAAAGCTCGTTATTTGAGGCTGAAATCGAACAGGTTGATTCCTCAAATCGAACAGGTTGATTCCTAAAATGAGCTCGGATGCGTGATTGAAAAACAAGGAGAAAAAGAAACAGTTTAAGACGACCATCCGAACACCAAAATTGAAGTGTATAATACACGGTTTTTCGGGACTCCGGGGTCCCGGAACAAAATTCTCCGGAAATCACATAGTAAGTTCCTCGAGTCAGATAAAGCGGTCACCCAAAGTTTGAACACCAAAGGAAGATATTTGGGGGTGCCGGTGTGCCACAAACCAGCATTCGCCGAAACTCGGATTATCGTGAAAAATGTGTTAAACCTCGTTATTTGAGGCTGAAATCGAACATCTTGATTCCTGAAATCGAACATGTTTATTCCTGAAATGAGCTCGGACCCGTGATTGAAAAACTGGGAAAAAAAAAACAGAGTCCGGTACGACCTTCCGAACGGCTGAAATTGAAATGTATAATAAACGGTTTTTCGGGATTCCGGGGTCCCGGATCAAAATTCTCCGGAAATCACGTAGAAACTTCCTCGGGTCAGATAAAGCGGCCACGCAAAGTTTGAGCACCAACGGAAGACATTTGGGAGTGCCGGTGTGCCACAAACCAAAGATTCGCCAAACTCGGATTATCGTGAAAAATGTGATAAAGCTCGTTATTTGAGGCTCAAATCGAACAGGTTGATTCCTGAAATCGAACAGGTTGATTCTGTGGGGTTATATCCGTATAAGACCCTCTAAATTTAGGACTATAACGTAAATTTAGCATGCGATTATCGTCATAAAACATAAAAACAATAGAGAAACGATAAGGAACAAGAATTAACCTCGGGTCCTTTATAGTGCGGCGTAAAGAACAGAAATCAAACGAGATTCCCTCCTAATTGTTGCACCCAAGATTTGTCCGAGATATGCCCTTGTGCTAGAAGTTGTTCTCTGATTGCCTTGCAATATTGAGAGAACTTGTTGTGAGGTTTTCGAGATGTGAGATCTAGGTTTCAGAGAGAAAAATGTCTCCAAAACCCTAGTTTTCTGTAAAATGAAGTTGTCTCTGTCAAAAGGAGAGGGAGTCTCTCCTTTTGTTAACCTCGGCCAGCCGTGGGTTTGCATGGGGAAGTGGGCTTCCACTTCCTCTTAATTTTACCTCGTGGACCGGCTCATAAATTGCTAAATGTATATGACGCGGTTTATTATAAATCGTCATCGGTTATCGGCTATTAAAACATCAACTAATAACACGGGTTAGTTGAAGTATTAATACATGTCCGACAAAGACGATATTGTATAATTAATTCAATATACATTAATTAAATATAAAATGCTTATATTTAATTTTACGAATTAACTGGTTAATTCGCCTTAGCCCATGATATCTAATCCGTATTAAATATAATATCTCAACATCACATTTTGACTAATTACTAGTCAAATAACTCGGACTAACCGGTTAGTCGATTTGCATCTACATGACTGTATTTTCATACCGTCACGTCTCTCAAACGTATCCTATAGGTGTGACTTTTAGGGACCAGTTGATCACCGCCATCTGTATGACAATAACGTCAAACTTATCTAGCAAGCCAACCGTTATTGATAAACGTGGATCAACTGATAATAATACCAAAAGTATGCCCTTTGATCCTTTTAGAGGTTTATAAGTCCTTGCACTAACTGTTAAGGACACCAACCCCAACAAGCTCCCACTTGTCCGTACAAGTGTATGTGCAATGACGTTATCCGCACTAACTGGAGGACACATGCTCCAACAAACTCCCACTTGTCCGTACAAGTGTATGTGCGATAACCGATTCTCATATTCATTTAAAATTTCTCCCACTCAATGTAAAACAATTTGCAGATCTGGATCCACAAAGGTCGTATTTTACAATCGATCTGGATCAAGAGTGGTTTCCCCGACTAGAGAGTAACTTAACTGATAAAACGAATCCGTATTCGAGCATGGCCATGCATTTCAGTTACAGCTCCTCGAGTGGCCCTGAGAAATATCGAGTACCTGATAAAGGCTGAATATTTCCTTCAACTCGACTCCTTCCGATCTAAGCACGAAGATGAAATGACCCGAAAAAATCTACTTGGCCCCCTGTTACGGATGACCGTGAGAAAGAAACCAAAGTCACCCAAAATCTGCCGTAGTCTCAAGAGACAGTCGATAGTCAAAAGAATCGACTCTTAGGATCACCATGGAAGTCCTATCCACGACCGGGCAACGAATGTTATAAAACATTTAGGACTCCACGTCGATGTCACAAAAGTGTCCTACGAAATATCCGTATAAATCGCCTCTGTGATTGGTCAGTCAACCGGTTGACTTATGGCTCGTTGAACCCACCATCAACCAACGTCACAAAATAATTGCCAGAGTTATCAGCTCATGTGGGCAATTAAGGACTGAAAAGATATAATGTTCGTTCAGTTCACTTTGTGGTGTTCAAAATTTGTCGTACAAATCCACATGACAAACAAAATATATATATAAAATATCAAAACGATGATGTCGTATAGAGTACAAGAGAGAATGAATCTGATCCATAAAAGAGTACTACAACTTAGGAACACGTTTAATTCCCATGGAATTAACATGCCCTTCATGCTTATCTTGTCGTAATGCTTTAGTGAGAGGATCTGCTATGTTATCATCAGTAGCAATCTTTTCTATCACTACTTCCTTTTGCTCCACGTAATCCCTGATTAGATGAGCTTTCCGTTGTACATGTCTAGACTTGTTGCTAGACTTTGGCTCTTTAGCTTGGAAGATGGCACCACTATTGTCGCAATAGATGGTGATCGGGTCATTCGAACTGGGCACTACAGAAAGCCCATGTAAGAATTGACGCATCCATATCGCTTCCTTTGTAGCTTCGACGCGGCATAGTACTCGGACTCGATCGTAGAATCTGTTGTAATTTTGTTTCGAACTCTTCCACCGATCGCAGCGCTATTAAGAGTAAAAACGAATCCAGACTGAGATTTCGAGTCATCACGATCCGTTTGGAAGCTAGCATCTGCGTAACCGGTTGCGCATAGCCTTTGTTCGCCTCCATAAGTCAATGCCCAATCTTTAGTCCTCCGTAGGTACTTAAGAATGTTCTTGACAAACCAGCAATGTGGTTCACCCGGATGCTTTGTTGGAATCGACTTGTCATACTCAATGCATATGCCACGTCCGGACGTGTGCATATCATGGCATACATGATTGATCCTATAACCGAAGCATAAGGAATCCGTGTCATGCGCTCTTTCTCTTCCGGTGTCTCTGGTGCCTGAGACTTGCTCAAATGCACCCCTGGAGCCATGGGAAGGAACCCCTTCTTGGAGTTAGTCATGCTGAATCTCTCTAGGACTTTGTCTATGTAAGACTCCTGACTGAGAGATAGCATCCGTCGTGATCTATCTCGATAGATACGGATGCCTAGAATTCTTTGTGCCTCTCCCAGATCTTTCATCTGGAAATGGTTTTTCAACCATACTTTCACCGAAGTTAAGAGAGGTATGTCATTCCCAATCAGGAGTATGTCGTCAACATACAATATTAGGAAAACAATCTTGCTCCCACTCGACTTGATATATAGACATGGTTCCTCGACCGATCGAGTGAATCCATTTTCTTTTATCACTTGGTCGAAGCGATGATTCCAACTCCTTGATGCTTGCTTAAGTCCATAAATGGAACGCTTAAGCTTGCACACTTTCTTAGGATGTGCTGGATCGATGAAACCTTCGGGTTGTACCATGTACAACTCTTCCTCCAAAAAACCGTTTAAGAAGGCGGTTTTCACGTCCATTTGCCAAATTTCATAGTCATGAAAGGCGGCGATCGCTAAGATAATCCGAATGGAACGCAAAGATGACTACGGGTGCGAAAATTTCATCGTAGTGCAAACCTGGCACTTGGGTGAAACCTTTAGCAACTAGTCGTGCTTTATAGATATCTTGTTGACCTTCCACGGAATGCTTTATCTTGTAAAGCCATTTGCATTGAAGGGGACGAACCTTAGCGAGTAAGTCAACAAGATCCCATACGTTGTTCTCATACATGGAGTCCATCTCGGATTGCATGGCCTCAAGCCATAGCTTTGAGTCAGAACTAGTCATGGCACCTTTATAGGTTGCGGGTTCACTACTCGTTAAGAGTAGAACGTCATCTATGTCATGTTCCTCGACCATACCAATGTATCCATGCGGAGGAATAGAGACTCTTCCCGACCTCCTAGGTTCCTCAGGAATATTCACCGCAGCCGGGATTGAAGGAACAGGTTCCTCCAATGGTTGCTCGGTGTTTGGTTCTGGAATCTCCGACAGGTCGAAGGTTCTATCACTCTTTGCATTCTCAAGAAATTCATTCTCTAAGAATGTCGCACTGGCCGCAACAAAGACACGTTGTTCGGTTGGCGAATAGAAGTAATGACCAAGTGTTCCTTTAGGATAACCTATAAAGTATGTCTTGACCGATCGCGGGCCGAGCTTATCTTCAGGTCTCCACTTGACATAAGCCTCGCAGCCCCAAACCCGTATAAAGGACAAGTTAGGGACCGTTCCCTTCCATAGTTCATATGGAGTCTTGTCAACAGCTTTAGACGGACTTCGATTAAGTATTAGAGCAGCTGACAGAAGAGCATAACCCCACAATGAGTCAGGCAACACGGTGTGACTCATCATGGATCGAACCATATCAAGTAGTGTTCGATTTCTCCGTTCGGACACACCATTCAACTGAGGTGTTCCAGGTGGAGTTAACTGTAGGGCAATCCCACAGTCCTTTAGGTGTTGATCAAACTCGTGAGAAAGATACTCGCCACCACGATCTGAACGTAGTGTTTTAATCTTTCTACCCAATAGGTTCTGCCTATTCTCGTATTCCTTGAATTTCTCAAAGGATTCACTTTTGTGCTTCATTAAGTAGACATAGCCATATCTACTTAAATCGTCCGTGAAAGTGATGAAATACCTATAGCCTTCTCGTGCGGTGATTGACATAGGACCACATACATCCGAGTGTATGAGTCCTAATAGGTCGCAGCCGCGCATTCCAACACCTTTGAAGGAAATCCGAGTCATCTTACCGATGAGACATGATTCACACGTGCCAAATGATTGAAAATCAAAGGCCGAGATAGCTCCATTTTTGATGAGCTGTTTTAACGCGTTTCTCATTAATGTGTCCCATACGGCGATTACCATAGATACGTTTGATCTTTGTCACCAACCTTTACCTTTTTATTCATTACGTGTAATATTTCGGTGGTCTGATCTAAAACATAAATTCCGTTCATGGAGACCGCCTTGCCATAAATCATATCGTGTAAAGAGAAAATGCAAGTATTATTCTCTATTACAAATGAAAAACCAAGTTTGTCAAGTGCGGCTGAAATAATGTTTTTCGAAAGACTGGGTACATAATAGCAATCATATAATGATAACTCAAATCCGCTAGGAAGCTGGATCACATATGTTCCCCTCGAGACGGCGGCCCACTCTTGCTCCATTCCCGACACGCATGTCAACCTCACCCTTTACGAGAGGCTTGAGATTTCGGAGGCCCTGCACATGATTACACAGATGAGAACCACAACCAGTATCAAGTGCCCAAGTTCCGTAACTTGCGTGGTTAATCTCAATCATATGAATAAAAGTAGAAGGAGAAGACATACCAACAGTTTAACGCGACCGCTTTTATGTCCTCATGATAAACAGGACATGTACGCCTCCAATGCCCAGTCTTGTGGCAATGATGGCATTCCATGTATTCATTCTTGCTCTTTGTCGTGCCCGATGAGTTGCTCGACTCACCAGGCCCACTCTTCCCCGAACCCGACTTCTTGAACTTCGCCTTACCTCTCGCTAGGTTTGCACGAGCTTTGCCCTTACCCTTTCCCTTGTTTGTCACAACGAGAACATCCTGTTTCATGCTCCCACCGAACTTCATGTCCTTCTCGGTGCGTACGAGGAGGGAGTGCGATTCATGGGGATTTTTCTTCAAATCATTCATATAGTAATTCGCTCTAAATTGCGAATAACCATCGTGGAGTGAGTGAAGAATGCGGTCGATCACAATGTTCTCGCCGATCTTACAATCAAAGGTCTCCCGACTTCTCGACATTCTCAATCATGCTGAGAATGTGTGGGCTAACCGGTTGGCCCTTCCGGAGTCTCGCATCAAAGAAGCGAGTGGTATGCTCATAGGTCACGATTCTCGGTGCTTTCGAGAATTCCTTAGTGAGCGTGGTGAAAATCTTGTTTGCACCATGGGCTATGAAGCGTTTATGCAAATTGGGTTCCATTGCAAAAATGAGTACGTTTTTAATCGCACCCGCTTCCATAAAGAAATCATTAAACTTGGTGATTTCAAAGCGGCTCTAGCCGTGGGACACGGGTTCGCCGGGATGGGCTCAAGAGATATTTGAGCTTCCGTCGCCAGCGACGCATTCCGTAATGCCGCCTCCCGATCCGCGAAGTTTGATCCATCATTCTTGATCGAGTAGACCGATTCATCCGATTCATGAAGATCCGGCCGCCAGACTCACGGTCAATGTGGCACTTGGCATTGGGTTATCAGTAGAACCAGCCATTTGATATTAGCAGTTTAAAAATTTCGTGATCTACACTTTGAAAAAGAAAGAAAAACAAAACGAAATAAGCAACTCATCGAGGTGATTTAAGTCTATTTTAAAATTCATTTTAAACATGTAGACTTTCGCACTTGCATAATTGATCTCCCTCAAGAATGATACAAGTGATCCCAAGACTCAATTTCTGTAAATTGATAAGCCAACTGTTTAGCTAATTCTTCCGTAAGAACTCTTGGTCGATAGATTTCCGTAAATCCTATCTATAGTCCACCATAATCACGGGATCGTACGAGTGACCATAGTGTTGAGATAAAATAGGTCAATCGGTTCCAACTTACCCGACGTAGAAGGGGTCATATTATGCCTACCGACGAAGAAGGGACTCATTGGAGTTTGATCTATAAAGACCGTTCTCAATTTTTGTTTATACGAGGAAGATCCCATCAACTAAATTATAATTCATATTAAGTGAACGAATAACTAGCGTCTGCGTGAATGAATTAATTTGGGTGATGGCTTAAAAACGTGTGACATACGAATGTCAAAGAAAACTAACTCGTGACCTCTATATGTGTCGGTTTTCATGCAATTATTAGGTGGTTTGGTTTTAGGCGGAATATGATGCATACTATCGTTACGATAAAATAAATAATTGAATGCAATACGTAAATAAAATTTCCTAGTGTGGCCTATCCTAATAAAAAGAACAAAATACAACTTTGGAATCCACCGTTGGACCCAAGAAGCTTGTCTTGTTGTTCCATCTTGATCCATGTAGCGGGAGTGAGCATCTGGTCTCCGTCTTTGGTCTTCTCAAAAATTACAATTAAAATTACAAAATATAAACCTAATTACATTCTAATAAAAACTGTAATTACAAGTGAAAAATCCAAAACGGAGATACGAGATCTCAAAATACAACCAAGACCGTGTTCCATCATTACGGTAACACGTTCTACTAAGGCCACACTAAGTTACAACCGTTTGCAAAATAAATAAATACGTAATAAAAGGCATTCAAGGCATTCAACAAAACGATAAATAAATCAACTAAAAACAAATTCATTCGTGACATAATTCCGTAATTATGTTAAATTTATCCAAACCACCTTTTAATGATTAAAATTCATGTGATAAAACTGCTTCTATCAATTTAATTTTAATCTAATACAGTCCGTTACTTTAAATACGCTTTAAAATAACTTAATGGTACGTGTGTGAACCGTTTCACAATCATAGCGAGTGTACAATTTCCGTAAAAAGTACATTTTAAGGCCAAAAGAAAATTTAAAGCAAAAAGAATAAATTTTCAAAGCTGCCAAAACAAAATCCCTCGATCCAGGGACATAAGTGCTCGATCGAGGAACAAAAGGGCTCGATCGAATGAGGTTGCCATTCGATCGAGGGGTTTGCCAATCAGGAGGTGCTCGATCGACTAAACATAAGGTCGATCGAGGACCTATATCAGCAAGACTGTTCGATCGAGTACGAGGGGGTCTCGATCGAGTAGTCAGGATTTAAAAATTGGTCGATCGAGTACAGCAAGGACTCGATCGAGTCAAAACATGACAGAAAAACACTCGATCGATTGAAAAACTTGTTCGATCGAGAACAAAAGTTTCTGGAAAACTTAAAACCCTCGTGAAACATTTTGTCGAGACAAAATCAATTGCAATTTCGATCAAAAACGCATCAAAACAAATTTGACAATTGACAAAACATGACATATTGTTATAATCTCTGTATAAAACAACAATATGCATAAAAACAAATCGAAAACAAGATGATAAAACCGTGTAAAACATGTCACGGTTTCAACAAGAACAAAAACCGAATCAGCCGTGTATACATGGCACGGAATTCGAGACAAAACAATCGTTTCAAAATCGGTTTTTATGAAAAATCACAATGAAAATTTACGTGGCCTCGCTCTGATACCACTTGTGGGGTTATATCCGTATAAGACCCTCAAAATTTAGGACTATAACGTAAATTTAGCATGCGATTATCGTCATAAAACATAAAAACAATAGAGAAACGATAAGGAACAAGAATTAACCTCGGGTCCTTTATAGTGCGGCGTAAAGAACAGAAATCAAACGAGATTCCCTCCTAATTGTTGCACCCAAGATTTGTCCGAGATATGCCCTTGTGCTAGAAGTTGTTCTCGATTGCCTTGCAATATTGAGAGAACTTGTTGTGAGGTTTTCGAGATGTGAGATCTAGGTTTCGAGAGAGAAAAATGTCTCCAAAACCCTAGTTTTACGTAAAATGAAGTTGTCTCTGTCAAAAGGAGAGGGAGTCTCTCCTTTTGTTAACCTCGGCCAGTAGTGGGTTTGCATGGGGAAGTGGGCTTCCACTTCCTCTTAATTTTACCTCGTGGACCGGCTCATAAATTGCTAAATGTATATGACGCGGTTTATTATAAATCGTCATCGGTTATCGGCTATTAAAACATCAACTAATAACACGGGTTAGTTGAAGTATTAATACATGTCCGACAAAGACGATATTGTATAATTAATTCAATATACATTAATTAAATATAAAACGCTTATATTTAATTTCTGGTCTTGGTTAATTCGCCTTAGCCCATGATATCTAATCCGTATTAAATATAATATCTCAACATCACATTTTGACTAATTACTAGTCAAATAACTCGGACTAAACTGTTAGTCGATTGGCATCTACATGACTGTATTTTCATACCGTCACATCTCTCGAACGTATCCTATAGGTGTGACTTTTAGGGACCAGTTGATCACCGCCATCTCGTATGACAATAACGTCAAACTTATCTAGCAAGCCAACCGTTATTGATAAACGTGGATCAACTGATAATAATACCAAAAGTATGCCCTTTGATCCTTTTAGAGGTTTATAAGTCCTTGCACTAACTGTTAAGGACACCAACCCCAACAGATTCCTAAAATGAGCTCGGACTCGTAATTGAAAAACAGGGAGAAAAAGAAACAGGTTTCGGTACGACCTTCCGAACGGCTGAAATTGATGTGTATAATACACGGTTTTTCGGGATTCCGGGATCCCGGAACAAAACTCTCCGGAAATCACATAGTAAGTTTCCCGGGTCAGATAAAGCGGTCACGCAAAGTTTGAACACCAACGGAAGACATTTGGGGGTGCCGGTGTGTCACAAACCAGCATTCGCAAAACTCGTTATCGTGAAAAATTTGTTAAACCTCGTTATTTGAGGCTGAAATCGAAACAGTTGATTCTGAAATCGAACATGTTGATTCCTGAAATGAGCTCGGACCGTGATTGAAAAAGCGAGGAGAAAAAAAAATGAGGGTCGATGCGACCTTAAAGCGGCCGAAATTGAAGTGTATAATACACGGTTTTTCGGATTCCGGTGTCCCGGAACAAAATTCTCCGGAAATCACATAGAAAGTTCGCCGGTTCGGATAAAGCGGCCACGCAAAGTTTGAGCACCAACGGAAGACATTTGGGGGGTGCGGTGTGCCTGAAACCGAAGTTCGCAAACTCGGATTATCGTGAAAAATGTGATAAAGCTCGTTATTTGAGGCTCAAATCGAGCGAGTTGATTCCTGAAATCGAACAGGTTGATTCCTAAAATGAGCTCGGACGCGTAATTGAAAAACGGGAGAAAAAGAAACGAGGTTCGGTCGACCTTCCGAACGATCGAAATTGAAGTGTAATACGGTTTTCGGGATTTCGGGGTCCCGAATCAAAATTCTCAAAATCACATAGAAAGTTCCTCGGGTCGAGATAAAGCGGCCACGCAAAGTTTGAGCACCAACGGAAGACATTTGGGGGTGCGGTATGCCAAACCAAATTCGCCAAACTCGGTTATCGTGAAAAATTTGTTAAACCTCGTTATTTGAGGCTGAAATCGAACAGGTTGATTCCTGAAATCGAACACGTTGATTCCTGAAATGAGCTCGGACCGTGATTGAAAAACAGGAGAAAAAAAAACAAGGTCCGTCGACCTTAGAACAGGTCAAATTGAAATGTATAATACACGGTTTTTAGGGATTCCGGGTCCCGAATCAAAATTCTCCGGAAATCACATAGTAAGTTCCTCGGGTCGAGATAAAGCGATCACGCAAAGTTTGAACACCAACGGAAGACATTTGGGGGTGCGGTGTGCCAAAACCCGACGTTCGCAAAACTCGGATTATCGTGAAAAATGTGTTAAACCTCGTTATTTGAGGCTGAAATCGAACAGGTTTATTCCTGAAATCAAACATGTTGATTCTGAAATGAGCTCGGACCCATGATTGAAAAACGGGGAAAAAAAAAACGGGTCCGATGCGACCTTCCCGAACGGCAATGAAATTGAAATGTATAATACGGTTTTTGGGATCGGGGTCCGGAAGAAAATTCTCCGGAAATCACATAGAAAGTTGCTCGGGTCAAATGAAGCGGCCGCAAAGTTTGAGCATCAACGGAAGACATTTGGGGTCCTGGTGTGCCTGAAACCAAAGTTCGCCGAAACTCGGATTATCGTGAAAAATGTGATAAAGCTCGTTATTTGAGGTCAAATCGAGCGAGGTTGATTCCTGAAATCGAACAGGTTGATTCCTAAAATGAGCTCGGACCTGATTGAAAAACGGGAGAAAAAGAAACAAGGTCCAGTCGACCTTAGAAACAGTGAAATTGAAGTGTATAATACACGGTTTTTAGGGATTCAGGCGTCCGGAACAAAATTCTCCCGGAAATCACATAGTAAGTTCCTCGGGTCGATAAAGCGATCGCGCAAAGTTTGAACACCAACGGAAGACATTTGGGGGTGCCGGTGTGCCTGACAAACCAGACGTTCGCCGAAACTCGGATTATCGTGAAAAATGTGTTAAACCTCGTTATTTGAGGTTGAAATCGAACAGGTTGATTCCTTAAATCGAACATGTTGATTCTGAAATGAGCTCGGAACCCGTGATTGAAAAACAGGAGAAAAAAAACAGTCGTCGACCTTCCGAACGGGTGAAATTGAAATGTATAATACACGGTTTTTCGCGATCCGGGTCCCAAGAAAATTCTCCGAAAATCACATAGAAAGTTCCTCGGGTCGATAAAGCGGCCACGCAAAGTTTGAGCACCAACGGAAGACATTTGGGGGTGCTCGTGTGCCCTAAACCGGCGTTCGCAAAACTCGGATTATCGTGAAAAATGTGATAAAGCTCGTTATTTGAGGTCAAATCGAGCAGTTGATTCACGAAATCGAACAGGTTGATTCCTGAAATGAGCTCGGACGCGTGATTGAAAAACGAGGAGAAAAAGAAACAAGGTCTTCCGAACTTGACCTTCTTCTCCGGAAATCACATAGTAAGTTCCTCGGGTCGGATAAAGCGGCAATAAAAGTTTGAACACCAACGGAAGACATTTGGGGGTGCGGTGTGCCAAAAACCGGATTCGCCGACACTCGGATTATCGTGAAAAATGTGTTAAAACCTCGTTATTTGAGCCTGAAATCGAACAGGTTGATTCCTTAAATCGAACATGTTGATTCTGAAATGAGCTCGGACCCGTGATTGAAAAACAAGAGAGAAAAAAACGAAAATCCGGTATGACCTTCCGAGCAAATCGAATTGAAGTGTATAATACACGGTTTTTCGGGATTCAGGGGTCCTAGAAGAAAATTCTCCGGAAATCTCATAGAAAGTTCCTCGGGTCGATAAAGCGGCCACGCAAAATTTGAGCACCAACGGAAGACATTTGGGGGGCGGTGTGCCAAAACCGACATTCGCAAAACTCGGATTATCGTGAAAAATGTGATAAAGCTCGTTATTTGAGGCTAAATCGAGCAGTTGATTCTGAAATCGAACAGGTTGATTCCTAAAATGAGCTCGGACGCGAGATTGAAAAACGAGGAGAAAAAAGTCAAGGTCCTGTGCGACCTTCCGAAACAGTGAAATTGAAGTGTATAATACACGATTTTTCGGGATTCCGGGGGTCCCGGAACAAAATTCTCCGGAAATCACATAGTAAAATCCTCGGGTCAGATAAAGCGGCCGCGCAAAGTTTGAACACCAACGGAAGACATTTGGGGGTGCGGTGTGCCTGAAACCAAAGATTCGCCAAACTCGGATTATCGTGAAAAATGTGTTAAAACCTCGTTATTTGAGCCTGAAATCGAACAGGTTGATTCCTTAAATCGAACATGTTGATTCCTGAAATGAGCTCGGACCCGTGATTGAAAAACAGGAGAAAAAAAACGAGGTCCGGTCGACCTTAGAACTAGTTGAAATTGAAGTGTATAATACACGGTTTTTGGGATTCGGGGTCCTAGAAGAAAATTCTCCGGAAATCACATAGAAAGTTCATCGGGTCGGATAAAGCGGCCACGCAAAGTTTGAGCACCAACGGAAGACATTTGGGGGTGCGGTGTGCCTGAACCAGCGTTCTTAAACTCGGATTATCGTGAAAAATGTGATAAAGCTCGTTATTTGAGGCTCAAATCGAACAGGTTGATTCCTGAAATCAAACAGGTTGATTCCTAAAATGAGCTCGGACGCGTGATTGAAAAAAACGGGAGAAAAAGAACGAGGTTCAGTCACGACCTTGAGCATTTGAAATTGAAGTGTATAATACACGGTTTTTCGGGATTAGGTCCCGAATCAAAATTCTCCGGAAATCACATAGAAAGTTCCTCGGGTCAGATAAAGCGGCCACGCAAATTTTGAGCACCAACGGAAGACATTTGGGGGTGCGGTGTACCTAAACCAGCGTTCGCCGAAACTCGGATTATCGTGAAAAATTTGTTAAACTCGTTATTTGAGGTCGAACGAATCGAACAGTTGATTCACGAAATCGAACACGTTGATTCCTGAAATGAGCTCGGACCCGTGATTGAAAAACAGGGAGAAAAAAAAAAAGGTCGGTACGACCTTCCAAGCGGTGAAATTGAAATGTATAATACACGGTTTTGGGATTCCGGGTCCGGATCAAAATTCTCCGGAAATCACATAGTAAGTTCCTCGGGTCAGATAAAGCGATCCACGCAAAGTTTGAACACCAACGGAAGAAATTTGGGGGTGCTTGGTGTGCCAAACCAAACATTCGCAAAAAACTTCGGATTATCGTGAAAAATGTGTTAAACCTCGTTATTTGAGGTTTGAAATCGAAGCAGTTTATTCCTGAAATCAAACATGTTGATTCCTGAAATGAGCTCGGACCGTGATTGAAAAACGGGAGAAAAAAAACAGGTCCGGATGTACGACCTTCCGAAACAGGTGAAAATTGAAATGTATAATACGGTTTTTAGCGATCCGGTCCCGGAACAAAATTCTCCGGAAATCACATAGAAAGTTCCTCGGGTCGAGATAAACCAGCGCGCAAAGTTTGAGCACCAACGGAAGACATTTGGGGGTGTCTTTGGTGTGCCCCTGAAAACCAACGTTCGCAAACTTCGGATTATCGTGAAAAATGTGATAAAGCTCGTTATTTGAGGTGAAATCGAGCAGTTGATTCCTGAAATCGAGCAGGTTGATTCCTAAAATGAGCTCGGACGCGTGATTGAAAAACGGGAGAAAAAGAAACAAGGTCCGAGCGACCTTCCGAACAGGCGAAAATTGAAGTGTATAATACACGATTTTTCGGGATTCAGGGGTTCCGGAACAAAATTCTCCGGAAATCACATAGTAAGTTCCTCGGGTCGGATAAAGCGATCCAGCAAAGTTTGAACACCAACGGAAGACATTTGGGGGTGCCGGTGTGCCCTGATCCGAAAGATTCGCAAAACTCGGATTATCGTGAAAAATGTGTTAAACTCGTTATTTGAGGTTTGAAATCGAGCGGTTGATTCCTGAAATCGAACACGTTGATTCCTGAAATGAGCTCGGACCGTGATTTAAAAACTGGAGAAAAAAAAACAAGGTCCGATCGACCTTCCGAGCAGTTGAAATTGAAATGTATAATACACGGTTTTTTGGGATTCCAGGGTACCGGAACAAAATTCTCGGAAATCACATAGAAAGTTCCTCGGGTCAGATAAAGCGATCACGCAAAGTTTGAGCACCAACGGAAGACATTTGGGGGTGCGGTGTGCCACAAACCAGCATTCGCCGAAACTCGGATTATCGTGAAAAATGTGATAAACCTCGTTATTTGAGGCTCAAATCGAAACAGTTGATTCCGAAATCGAACAGGTTGATTCCTAAAATGAGCTCGGACGCGTGATTGAAAAACGAGGAGAAAAAACGGTTCGGTCGACCTTCCGAGCAGTGAAATTGAAGTGTATAATACACGGTTTCGGGATTCCGGGGTCCGGGAAGAAAATTCTCGGAAATCTCATAGAAAGTTCCTCGGGTCAGATAAAGCGGCCACGCAAAGTTTGAGCACCAACGGAAGACATTTGGGGTGCCGGTGTGCCACCTGAGAAGATTCGCAAAACTCGGATTATCGTGAAAAATGTGATAAAGCTCGTTATTTGAGGCTGAAATCGAACAGGTTGATTCTGAAATCGAACATGTTGATTCTAAAATGAGCTCGGACGCGTGATTGAAAAACGAGGGAGAAAAAAAATGGGTCGATACGACCTTCCAGAGCGAGTGAAATTGAAGTGTATAATACACGGTTTTGGGATTAGGTGTCCGGAACAAAATTTTCCGAAAATCACATAGAAAGTTCGCTCGGGTCGGATAAAAGCGGCCACGTAAAGTTTGAGCACCAACGGAAGACATTTGGGTGCCGGTGTACCTGACAAACCGACGTTAGCGAAACTCGGATTATCGTGAAAAATGTGCTAAAGCTCGTTATTTGAGGCTGAAATCGAACGGGTTGATTCCTGAAATCGAACAGGTTGATTCCTAAAATGAGCTCGGACGCGATTGAAAAACGGGGAGAAAAAGCGGTTAATTCGACCTTAGAGCAATTTGAAATTGAAGTTTATAATACACGGTTTTGGGATTTCGGGGTCCCGAATCAAAATTCTCGAAATCACATAGAAGTTCCTCGGGTCGGATAAAGCGGCCACGCAAAGTTTGAGCACCAACGGAAGACATTTGGAGGTGTTGGTGTGCCTGAACCCGGCGATTCGCAAACTCGGTTATCGTGAAAAATTTGTTAAACCTCGTTATTTGAGGTTTGAAATCGAACGAGTTGATTCACGAAATCGAACACGTTGATTCTGAAATGAGCTCGGACGTGATTGAAAAACGAGGAGAAAAAAACAAGGTCCCGGTCGACCTTAGAGCAGTGAAATTGAAATGTATAATACACGGTTTTGGGATTCAAAGGTCCGGATCAAAATTCTCAGGAAATCACATAGTAAGTTCCTCGGGTCAGATAAAGCGGCCACGCAAAGTTTGAACACCAACGGAAGACATTTGTGGGTGCGGTGTGCCTGAACCGACGTTAGCAAAACTCGGATTATCGTGAAAAATGTGTTAAACCTCGTTATTTGAGGTGAAAATCGAACATGTTTATTCCTGAAATCAAACATGTTGATTCCTAAAATGAGCTCGGACCCATGATTGAAAAACGGGGAGAAAAAAAACGGGGTCGATCGACCTTAGAGCAGTTGAAATTGAAATGTATAATACACGGTTTTTCGGATCAGGGTCCCGAAAAAATTCTCCAGGAAATCACATAGAAAGTTCTCGGGTCAGATAAAGCGGTCACGCAAAGTTTGAGCATCAACGGAAGACATTTGGGGGTCTGGTGTGCCTGAAACCACCATTCCCGAAACTCGGGATTATCGTGAAAAATGTGATAAAGCTCGTTATTTGGTGAAATCGAACAGGTTGATTCACGAAATCGAACAGGTTGATTCCTAAAATGAGCTCGGACCGTGATTGAAAAGCAGGAGAAAAAAAACAAGGTCCGTCGACCTTCGAGCAGTTTGAAATTGAAGTGTAGAATACACGGTTTTGGGATTCAGCGTCCCCAGAACAAAATTCTCCGGAAATCACATAGAAAGTTCCTCGGGTCAGATAAAGCGGCACGCAAAGTTTGAACACCAACGGAAGACATTTGGGGTGCCGGTGTGCCTGAAACCAAACGTGTCGAAACTCGGATTATCGTGAAAAATGTGTTAAAACCTCGTTATTTGAGTTTGAAATCGAGCAGGTTGATTCCTTAAATCGAACATGTTGATTCTAAAATGAGCTCGGACCGTGATTGAAAAACGAGAGAAAAAAAGCAGGGTCCGGTACGACCTTCCGAGCGGTGAAATTGAAATGTATAATACACGGTTTTCGCGATCCGGGTCCCGGAACAAAATTCTCCGGAAATCACATAGAAAGTTCCTCGGGTCGGATAAAGCGGCCACGCAAAGTTTGAGCACCAACGGAAGACATTTGGGGTGCTTTGGTGTGCCTGAAACCAGGCATTCGCGAAACTCGGATTATCGTGAAAAATGTGTTAAAGCTCGTTATTTGAGGTTTGAAATCGAACAGATTGATTCAGAAATCGAGCAGTTGATTCTAAAATGAGCTCGGACGCGTGATTGAAAAACGGGGAGAAAAAGAAACAAGGTCCGGTCGACCTTCCGAGCAGTGAAATTGAAGTGTATAATACACGATTTTTAAGGGATTCGGGTCCGGAACAAAATTCTCCGGAAATCACATAGTAAGTTCCTCGGGTCAGATAAAGCGGCTACGCAAAGTTTGAACACCAACGGAAGACATTTGGGGGTGTGCGGTGTGCCAAAAACCAACATTCGCAGAGCACTCGGATTATCGTGAAAAATGTGTTAAACCTCGTTATTTGAGCACTGAAATCGAGCAGGTTGATTCACTTAAATCGAACATGTTGATTCCTGAAATGAGCTCGGACCGTGATTGAAAAACGAGAAAGAAAAAAAAGTCGAATGTGACCTTCGAGGGTGAAATTGAAGTGTATAATACACGGTTTTTCGGGATTAGGGGTCCCTAGAAGAAAATTCTCCGGAAATCACATAGAAAGTTCCTCGGGTCAGATAAAGCGGCACGCAAAGTTTGAGCACCAACGAAAGACATTTGGGGGGGCGGTGTGCCTGAGCTTATCGCGAAACTCGGATTATCGTGAAAAATGTGATAAAGCTCGTTATTTGAGGTGAAATCGAGCAGTTGATTCTGAAATCGAACTAGTTGATTCCTAAAATGAGCTCGGACGCGTGATTGAAAAACGGGGAGAAAAAGAAACAAGGTCGGTACGACCTTCCGAGCAGTGAAATTGAAGTGTATAATACACGATTTTGGGATTCTGGAGTCCCGGAACAAAATTCTCCGGAAATCACATAGAAAGATCCTCGGGTCAGATAAAGCGGCCACGCAAAGTTTGAACACCAACGGAACACATTTGGGGGTGCTTAGGTGTGCCTGACCAGCATTCGCAAGCTCGGATTATCGTGAAAAATGTGTTAAAACCTCGTTATTTGAGCACGAAATCGAACGGAGTTGATTCCTTAAATCGAACATGTTGATTCACTGAAATGAGCTCGGACCGTGATTGAAAAACGGGAAAAAAAAAACAGGTCCGTCGACCTTCCGAGCAGGCTGAAATTGAAGTGTATAATACACGGTTTTCGGATTCGGGGGTCCTAGAAGAAAATTCTCCGGAAATCTCATAAAAGTTCCTCGGGTGGATAAAGCGGCCACGCAAAGTTTGAAAGCACCAACGGAAGACATTTGGGGGTGCCGGTGTACCCCAAACCGGCGGTCAGCAAAACTCGGATTATCGTGAAAAATGTGATAAAGCTCGTTATTTGAGGCTCAAATCGAGCAGTTGATTCCTGAAATCGAAGTTGATTCCTAAAATGAGCTCGGACGTGATTGAAAAAAAGCGAGGAGAAAAAGAAACGAGGTTCGAGCGACCTTAGAGCGGTTGAAATTGAAGTGTATAATACACGGTTTTCGGATTAGGTCCGAATCAAAATTCTCCGGAAATCACATAGAAAGTTCCTCGGGTCGGATAAAGCGGCCACGCAAATTTTGAGCACCAACGGAAGACATTTGGGGTCCGGTGTGCCCTGAAACCGGCATTCGCGAAACTACAGATTATCGTGAAAAATTTGTTAAACCTCGTTATTTGAAATTTGAAATCGAACGGAGTTGATTCTGAAAATCGAACACGTTGATTCCTGAAATGAGCTCGGACGCGTGATTGAAAAACGGGAGAAAAAAAAAAGGTCCGTACGACCTTCCGAGCAGGCGAAATTGAAATGTATAATACACGGTTTTTGGGATTCAGGGTCCCGAACAAAATTCTCAGGAAATCACATAGTAAGTTCCTCGGGTCAGATAAAGCGGTCACGCAAAGTTTGAACACCAACGGAAGAAATTTGGGGGTCCGGTGTGCCTGAAAACCAGCATTCGTCGAAACTCGGATTATCGTGAAAAATGTGTTAAACCTCGTTATTTGAGAAATTTGAAATCGAACAGGTTTATTCCGAAATCGAACATGTTGATTCTGAAATGAGCTCGGACCCGTGATTGAAAAACGAGGAGAAAAAAACGGTCCAGTCGACCTTCCGAGCAGTGAAATTGAAATGTATAATACACGTTTTTCGCGGTCCGGGGTCCCGGAAGAAAATTCTCCGGAAATCACATAGAAAGTTCCTCCTCGGATAAAGCGGCCCAGCAAAAGTTTGAGCACCAACGGAAGACATTTGGGGGTCTTGGTGTGCCCTACAAACCGATTCGCCGAAACTCGGATTATCGTGAAAAATGTGATAAAGCTCGTTATTTGAGGTGAAATCGAGCAGTTGATTCTGAAATCGAACAGGTTGATTCCTAAAATGAGCTCGGACAACGTGATTGAAAAACAGGAGAAAAAGAAACAAGGTCCGATGCGACCTTAGAACGGCTAAAATTGAAGTGTATAATACACGATTTTTCGGGATTCAGGGGTCCGGAACAAAATTCTCCGAAATCACATAGTAAGTTCCTCGGGTTAGGATAAAGGCGATCCATGCAAAGTTTGAACACCAACGGAAGACATTTGGGGGTGCCGGTGTGCCACAATCCGACGTTCGCGGAAACTCGGATTATCGTGAAAAATGTGTTAAACTCGTTATTTGAGGTGAAATCGACAGGTTGATTCTGAAATCGAACAGTTGATTCCTGAAATGAGCTCGGACCGTGATTGAAAAACGGGAGAAAAAAAAAAACAAGGTCGTACGACCTTCCGAACGGTTGAATTGAAATGTATAATACACGGTTTTCGGGATTCGGGGTCTCGGAACAAAATTCTCCGGAAATCACATAGTAAGTTCCTCGGGTCGGATAAAGCGGTCCACGCAAAGTTTGAACACCAACGGAAGACATTTGGGGGTGCTGGTGTGCCACAAACCGACATTCGCCGAAACTCGGATTATCGTGAAAAATGTGATAAAGCTCGTTATTTGAGGCTCAAATCGAACAGTTGATTCACGAAATCGAACAGTTGATTCTAAAATGAGCTCGGACGCGTGATTGAAAAACGGGGAGAAAAAGAAACGAGGTTTGAAGGTCGACCTTCCAGCAGGTTGAAATTGAAGTGTATAATACACGGTTTTGGGATTCGGGGTCCGGAACAAAATTCTCCGGAAATCACATAGAAAGTTCCTCGGGTACGATAAAGCGGTCACGCAAAGTTTGAGCACCAACGGAAGACATTTGGGGGTGCTGGTGTGCCACAAACCAACATTCGCCAAAACTCGGATTATCGTGAAAAATGTGATAAAGCTCGTTATTTGAGGCTCAAATCGAACGAGTTGATTCCGAAATCGAACAGGTTGATTCCTAAAATGAGCTCGGACGCGTAATTGAAAAGCGGGAGAAAAGAAACACGGTTAAGAATGACGACCTTCCGAGCGGTGAAATTGAAATGTATAATACACGGTTTTCGGGATTCCCCGTCCCCCGGAACAAAATTCTCCGGAAATCACATAGTAAGTTCCGGAGTCAGATAAAGCGGTCACGCAAAGTTTGAACACCAACGGAAGACATTTGGGGTGCGGTGTGCCCAAACCCGACGTTCGCAAAACTCGGATTATCGTGAAAAATGTGTTAAAACCTCGTTATTTGAGCACGAAATCGAACGGTTGATTCCTTAAATCAACATGTTGATTCCAGAAATGAGCTCGGACGCGTGATTGAAAAACGGGGAGAAAAAAAACGGGTCCGAATGACCTTCCCGAGCGGCTCAAATTGAAGTGTATAATACACGGTTTTCGGGATTAAAGGATCCGGAAGAAAATTCTCCGGAAATCTCATAGAAAGTTCCTGGGTCAGATAAAGCGGCCACGCAAAGTTTGAGCACCAACGGAAGACATTTGGGGGTGCCGGTGTGCCACAAACCAGCATTCGCCGAAACTCGGATTATCGTGAAAAATGTGATAAAGCTCGTTATTTGAGGTGAAATGGAGCAGTTGATTCTGAAATCGAACAGGTTGATTCCTAAAATGAGCTCGGACGCGTGATTGAAAAACGGAGAAAAATAAACGAGTTACAGTACGACCTTGAGCAGCTGAAATTGAAGTGTATAATACACGGTTTTTCGGGATTCCGGGGTCCCGGAACAAAATTCTCCGGAAATCACATAGTAAGTTCCCCGGGTCAGATAAAGCGGTCACGCAAAGTTTGAAAACCAACGGAAGACATTTGGGGGTGCCGGTGTGCCACAAACCAGCATTCGCCGAAACTCGGATTATCGTGAAAAATGTGTTAAACCTCGTTATTTGAGGCACAAATCGATTAGGTTGATTCCTCAAATCGAACATGTTGATTCCTGAAATGAGCTCGGACCGTGATTGAAAAACGGGAGAAAAAAAACAAGGTCGGGTGCGACCTTCCCGAACGAGTGAAATTGAAATGTATAATACACGGTTTTCGGGATTCAGGGTCCCGAACAAAATTCTCCGGAAAACACATAGTAAGTTCCTCGGAGTCGGATAAAGCGAGTCCACGCAAAGTTTGAACACCAACGGAAGACATTTGGGGGTGCTTAGGTGTGCCTGAGCAAGATTCGGCCCGACACTCGGATTATCGTGAAAAATGTGTTAAAACTCGTTATTTGAGCACGAAATCGAACAGGTTGATTCCTTAAATCGAACATGTTGATTCTGAAAATGAGCTCGGACATGATTGAAAAACAAAGAGAGAAAAAAACGGGGTCCAGTCGACCTTCCGAAACAGTTGAAATTGAAGTGTATAATACACGGTTTTTCGGGATTCAGGGGTCCTAGAACAAAATTCTCCGGAAATCACATAGAAAGTTCCTCGGGTCAGATAAAGCGGCCACGCAAAGTTTGAGCACCAACGGAAGACATTTGGAAGTCTTGGTGTGCCACAAACCAGCATTCGCAGAAACTCGGATTATCGTGAAAAATGTGATAAAGCTCGTTATTTGAGGCTGAAATCGAGCAGTTGATTCACGAAATCGAGCAGGTTGATTCTAAAATGAGCTCGGATGCGTATTAAAAACAAGGAGAAAAAGAAACAATTTCCGGTCGACCTTAGACGGCTAAAATTGAAGTGTATATAATACACGGTTTTTTTCGGGATTCAAAGGTCCGGAACAAAATTCTCAAAATCACATAGAAGTTCCTCGAGTCGGATAAAGCGGTCACGCAAAGTTTGAACACCAACGGAAGACATTTGGGGGTGACGGTGTGCCCTGAAACCAGCTTCGCAAACTCGGATTATCGTGAAAAATGTGTTAAACCTCGTTATTTGGGGCGAAATCGAACATCTTTATTCCACGAAATCGAACATATTTATTCTGAAATGAGCTCGGACCCGTGATTGAAAAACGGGGAGAAAAAAAACGAGGTCCCGAGTACGACCTTCCGAGCGGCTAAATTGAAGTGTATAATACACGGTTTCGGGATTAGGGGTCCCGGATCAAAATTCTCGGAATCACGTAGAAAGTTCCTCGGGTCATATAAAGCGGCCACGCAAAGTTTGAGCACCAACGGAAGACATTTAGGGGTGCCGTGTGTTCTGAAACCGAAGATTCGCAAAACTCGGATTATCGTGAAAAATGTGTTAAAGCTCGTTATTTGAGTGAAATCCAACAAATTGATTCCACAATCGAACAGGTTGATTCTGAAAATGAGCTCGGACGCGTGATTGAAAAACGGGAGAAAAAAAGCAGTTTCCGGTACGACCTTCCGAACGGCTGAAATTGAAGTGTATAATACACGTTTTTCGGGATTCCAGGGTCCCGGAACAAAATTCTCGGAAATCACATAGAAAGTTCCTCGGTCGGATAAAGCGGTCGCAAAGTTTGAGCACCAACGGAAAGACATTTGGGGTGACGGTGTGCCAAAACCAACATTCGTCGAAACTCGGATTATCGTGAAAAATGTGTTAAACCTCGTTATTTGAAGGTGAAATCGAACATCTTGATTCCTTAATCGAACATATTTATTCCTAAATGAGGTCGGACCGTGATTGAAAAACGGAGAAAAAAAAACGGGGTCGATCGACCTTCCCGAGCAGTGAAATATAAGTGTATAATACACGGTTTCGGGATTCGGGTCCGGATCAAAATTCTCTAAATCACATAGAAAATTCCTCGGGTCGAATAAGCGGCCACGCAAAGTTTGAGCACAAACGGAAGACATTTGGGGATGCGGTGTACCTGACCGGCGATTCGCGAAACTCGGATTATCGTGAAAAATGTGTTAAACCTCGTTATTTGGGCTGAAATCGAACGAGTTGATTCTGAAATCGAACAGTTGATTCTAAATGAGCTCGGACCACGTGATTGAAAAACGGGGAAAAAAAAAAAACGGGTCCTGTCGACCTTAGACAAATTTGAAATTGAAGTGTATAATACACGGTTTTTGGGATTAGGTCCCGGATCAAAATTCTCAGGAAATCACATAGAAAGTTTCTCGGGTCAGATAAAGCGGCCACGCAAAGTTTGAGCACAACGGAAGACATTTGGGGGTGCCGGTGTGCCACCTGAAACCAGGTTCGCCGAAACTCGGATTATCGTGAAAAATGTGATAAAGCTCGTTATTTGAGGCTCAACGGGTTGATTTACGAAATCAGAACACGTTGATTACTAAAATGAGCTCGGACGCGTGATTGAAAAAGGGGAAAAAAAAACGAGGTTAAAAGACCTTCGAGCAGCTCAAATTGAAGTGTATAATACACGGTTTTGGGTTCCGGGGTCCGGAACAAAATTCTCAGAAATCACATAGTAAGTTCCCCGAGTGGATAAAGCGGTCACGCAAAGTTTGAACACCAACGGAAGACATTTGGGGGTGACGGTGTGCCACAAACCAGACATTCGCGAAACTCGGATTATCGTGAAAATTGTTTAAAACCTCGTTATTTGAAATTTGAAATCGATTAGGTTGATTCCTGAAATCGAACATGTTGATTTCTGAAATGAGCTCGGACGCGTGATTGAAAAACGAGGAAAAAAAACAAGGTCGGGTACGACCTTAGAGCATTGAAATTGAAATGTATAATACACGGTTTTTCGGGATTCAAGGGTCCCGGAACAAAATTCTCCGGAAATCACATAGAAAGTTCCTCGGGTCGAGATAAAGCGAGTCACGCAAAGTTTGAACACCAACGGAAGACATTTGGGGGTGCGGTGTGTACCTGAAACCGACATTCGCAAAACTCGGATTATCGTGAAAAATGTGTTAAACCTCGTTATTTGAGGATGAAATCGAACGAGGTTTATTCCTTAAATCGAAATGTTGATTCGAAATGAGCTCGGACGCGTGATTAAAAAACGAGGGAGAAAAAAAACGAGGTCGTGCGACCTTCCGAACCGGTGAAATTGAAGTGTATAATACACGGTTTTTGGGATTAGGGGTCCGGAACAAAATTCTCCGGAAATCACATAGAAAGTTCTCGGGTCAGATAAAGCGGTCACGCAAAGTTTGAGCACCAACGGAAGACATTTGGGGGTGCGGTGTGCCTAAACAGCGATCGCAAAAACTCGGATTATCGTGAAAAATGTGATAAAGCTCGTTATTTGAGGTGAAATCGAACGGGTTGATTCACGAAATCGAACGGAGTTGATTCTAAAATGAGCTCGGACGCGTAATTGAAAAACAAGGAGAAAAAGAAACAATTTCAGTCGACCTTCCGAGCAGCTAAAATTGAAGTGTATATAATACACGGTTTTTCGGGATTCTGAGGTCCCGGAACAAAATTCTCCGGAAATCACATAGTAAGTTCCCGGTCGGATAAAGCGGTCACGCAAAGTTTGAACACCAACGGAAGACATTTGGGGGTCTTGTGTGCCTGAAACCGGTATTCGCAGAAACTCGGATTATCGTGAAAATGTGTTAAAGCTCGTTATTTGATGCGAGAAATCGAACATCTTGATTCACGAAATCGAACATGTTTATTCAAAAATGAGCTCGGACGCGTGATTGAAAAATAGGGAGAAAAAAACAAGGTCCGGTCGACCTTCCGAACAGCTAAATTGAAGTGTATAATACACGGTTTTTGGGATTCGGGTCCGGATCAAAATTCTCCGGAAATCACGTAGAAAGTTCCTTGGGTCATATAAAGCGGCCACGCAAAGTTTGAGCAACGGAAAACATTTAGTGGTGTGCTCGTTATTTGTGTGCTGAAATGAGCCGACGTTCGCAGAAACTCGGATTATCGTGAAAAATGTGATAAAGCTCGTTATTTTCTCCGAGATCTCAAGATAAAGCAAAAGTTTGATTCCAGTGAAATCGAACGGGTTGATTCACTGAAATCGATTTGAGGCTGGTTGATTCCTAAAATGAGCTCGGACGTAATTGAAAAACAAGGAGAAAAAGAAAACGGGTCCGGTACGACCTTCCAGGCAGCTCAAATTGAAGTGTATAGTACCGCGGTTTTCGGGATCAAGGTCCCGGAACAAAATTCTCCGGAATTCACATAGTAAGTTCCCCGGGTCAGATAAAGCGGTCACGCAAAGTTTGAACACCAACGGAAGACATTTGGGGGTGCCGGTGTGCCACAAACCGTTTACAATTCGAAGCTCGGATTATCGTTAAAAATGTGTTAAACCTCGTTATTTGAGGTTTGAAATCGAACATCTTGATTCACAAATCGAACATGTTTATTCTGAAATGAGGTCGGACCGTGATTGAAAAACGAGAGAAAAAAAACGAGTCCTTTCGACCTTAGAACAGTGAAATATAAGTGTATAATACACGGTTTTCGGGATTAGGGGTCCGGATCAAAATTCTCCGAAATCACGTAGAAAGTTCCTCGGGTCAGATAAAGCGGCCACGCAAAGTTTGAAAACCAACGGAAGACATTTGGGGGTGCGGTGTACCCACAAACCGGCATTCATAAAACTCGGATTATCGTGAAAAATGTGATAAAGCTCGTTATTGGAGGCTCAAATCGAACAGGTTGATTACTAAAATGAGCTCGGACGCATAATTGAAAAACAAGGAGAAAAAGAAACGGGTTCCGTGACCTTGACAGCTGAAATTGAAGTGTATAATACACGGTTTCGGGATTAAAGGTCCCGAACAAAATTCTCCGGAAATCACATAGTAAGTTCCCCGGGTCAGATAAAGCGGTCACGCAAAGTTTGAACACCAACGGAAGACATTTGGGGGTGACGGTGTGCCACAAACCAGCATTCGCCGAAACTCGGATTATCGTGAAAAATTTGTTAAAACCTCGTTATTTGAGAAAAATCGAACATGTTGATTCCTTCAATCGAACATGTTGATTCTGAAATGAGCTCGGACCCGTGATTGAAAAACGGGAGAAAAAAAACAAGGTCCGGTCGACCTTAGAGAACGCTAAAATTGAAATGTATAATACACGGTTTTCGGGATTCTGGGTCCGGAACAAAATTCTCCGGAAAACACATTGTAAGTTCCTCGGGTCGGATAAAGCGATCCACGCAAAGTTTGAACACCAACGGAAGACATTTGGGGGTCGGTGTGCCTGAACCAGGCGTCAGCTAAACCTCGGATTATCGTGAAAAATGTGTTAAACCTCGTTATTTGAGGTGAAATCGAACATCTTGATTCTGAAATCGAACGGGTTGATTCTGAAAATGAGCTCGGACGCGTGATTGAAAAGCGGGAGAAAAAAGAAACGGGGTCCAGTACGACCTTCCGAAGCATTTGAAATTGAAGTGTATAAATACACGGTTTTCGGGATTCGGGGTCCGGAATAAAATTCTCCGAAATCACATAGAAAGTTTCTCGGGTCAGATAAAGCGGCCACGCAAAGTTGGAGCAACAACGGAGGACATTTGGGGGTGTAGCAGTGCCACAATCGACATTCGCAAAACTCGGATTATCGTGAAAAATGTGTTAAAGCTCGTTATTTGAGGTTTAAAATCGAACGGGTTGATTCACTGTAATTGAACGGTTGATTCTGAAATGAGCTCGGACGCTTGATTGAAAAACGAGGAGAAAAAGAAAAGGGTCCTCGACCTTTCCAAAACATTTGAAATTGAAGTGTATAAATACACGGTTTTAGGGATTCCGTGTCCGGAAGAAAATTTTCGGAAATCAAAAAGAAAGTTCCTCGAATCGGATAAAGCGGCCACGCAAAGTTTGAGCACCAACGGAAGACATTTGGGGTGCCGGTGTGCCCTGAAAACCAACATTCCACTTAAACTCGGATTATCGTGAAAAATGTGATAAAGCTCGTTATTTGAAATTTGAAATCGAAGGTTGATTCACGAAATCGAGCAGGTTGATTCTAAAATGAGCTCGGATGTGTAATTGAAAAACAAGGAGAAAAAGAAACAATTTCCGGTACGACCTTCCGAACGGCTAAAATTGAAGTGTATATAATACACGGTTTCGGGATTAAGTCCGGAACAAAATTCTCCGGAAATCACATAGTAAGTTCCCCGGGTCAGATAAAGCGGTCACGCAAAGTTTGAACACCAACGAAAGACATTTGGGGGTGACGGTGTGCCACAAACCAGCATTCACGAAACTCGGATTATCGTGAAAAATTTGTTAAACTCGTTATTTGAGGCTGAAATCGAAACGAAATGATTCAGAAATTAATTCCTGAAATGAGCTCGGACCCGTGATTGAAAAACGCAGGAGAAAAAAAAAAAACGGTCGTGCGACCTTCCGAACGGCTGAAATTGAAGTGTATAATACACGGTTTTCGGATTAAAGTCCGGAACAAAATTCTCCGGAAATCACATAGAAAGTTTCTCGGGTCAGATAAAGCGGCCGCGCAAAGTTTGAGCACCAACGGAAGACTTTTAGGAGTCTTTGGTATACCCAAACCACGATCGCCGAAACTCGGATTATCGTGAAAAATGTGATAAAGCTCGTTATTTGAGGCTGAAATTGAACAGGTTGATTCTAAAATGAGCTTGGACGCGTGAATGAAAAAAAGGAGAAAAAGAAACAAGGTCAGATCGACCTTAGAGGCAGTTGAAATTGAAGTGTATAATACACGGTTTTTCGGGATTCCATGGTCCGGAACAAATTTCTCCGAAATCACATAGTAAATTCTCGGGTCAGATAAAGCGGTCACGCAAAGTTTGAACACCAACGGAAGACATTTGGGGTGCCGGTGTGCCTGAAAAACCGACATTCGCAAAACTCGGATTATCTTGAAAAATGTGTTAAAACCTCGTTATTTGAAATTTGAAATCGAACAGGTTGATTCCTTAAATCGAACATGTTGATTCCTGAAATGAGCTCGGACCGTGATTGAAAAACATGGAGAAAAAAAAAGCGAGGTCGTGCGACCTTAGAACGAGCATTTTGTGAAGTGTATAATACACGGTTTTTTGGGATTCAGGTCCGGAAGAAAATTCTCAAAATCACATGAAAGTTCCTCGGGTCAGATAAAGCGGCCACACAAAGTTTGAGCACCAACGGAAGACATTTGGAAGTGCCGGTGTGCCACAAACCGGCGTTCGCGAAAATCGGATTATCGTGAAAAATGTGATAAAGCTCGTTATTTGGGTGAAATGGAACATGTTGATTTCTGAAATCGAAAGTTGATTCTAAAATGAGTTCGGACGCGTGATTGAAAAACGGAGAGAAAAAGAAACGGGGTCGATCGACCTTCCGAGCAGCAGAAATTGAAGTGTATAATACACGGTTTTCGGGATTCGGGTTCCCGGAACAAAATTCTCCGGAAATCACAAATTAAGTTCCCGAATCGGATAAAGGTCACGCAAAGTTTGAACACCAACGGAAGACATTTGGGGGTGCCGGTGTACCACAAACCAAGATTCATGAAACTCGGATTATTGTGAAAAATGTGATAAAGCTCGTTATTTGAGAGTGAAATCGAGCGAGGTTGATTCTGAAATCGAGCAGTTGATTCCTAAAATGAGCTCGGATGCGTGATTGAAAAACGCGAGGAAAAAAAAAGAAGGGTCCTCATCGACCTTCGAGCTAGTGAAATTGAAGTGTATAATACACGGTTTTGGGATTTGGTCCGGAACAAAATTCTCCAAATCACAAAGTAAGTTCCCGGGTCGAGATAAAGCGGTCACGCAAAGTTTGAACAACAAGCGAAGACATTTGGGGGTGCCGGTATGCCACAAACCAGACGATTTGCGGGAAACTCGGATTATCGTGAAAAATATGTTAAACCTCGTTATTTGAAATTTGAAATCGAACAGGTTGATTCTGAAATCGAACATGTTGATTCTGAAATGAGCTCGGACCGTGATTGAAAAACGAGGAGAAAAAAACGGGGTCCGGTACGACCTTCCGAGCATTGAAATTGAAATGTATAACACACGGTTTCGGGATTCGGGGTCCCAGGAAGAAAATTCTCCGGAAATCATAGAAAGTTCCTCGGGTCGAGATAAAGCGGCGCAAAGTTTGAGCACCAACGGAAGACTTTTGGGTGCCGGTGTGCCTAAACCGGCATTCGCAAAAACTCGGATTATCGTGAAAAATGTGATAAAGCTCGTTATTTGAGGTGAAATTTGAACAGGTTGATTCCTAAAATTAGCTTGGACGCGTGAATGAAAAACGAGGGAGAAAAAGAAACAAGGTTGATCTACGACCTTAAGTGGTTGAAATTGAAGTGTATAATAAACGTTTTTAGATTCCAGGTCCGGAACAAAATTCTCGGAAATCACATAGTAAGTTTCTCGGTCGAATAAAGCGATCCACGCAAAGTTTGAACACCAACAAGACATTTGGGGTCTTGCGGTGTGCCTGAACCCAACATTCAAAACTCGGATTATCGTGAAAAATGTGTTAAACTCTCGTTATTTGAGGCCGAAATCGAGCAGGTTGATTCCTTAAATCGAACATGTTGATTCTGAAATGAGCTCGGACCGTGATTGAAAAATAGGAGAAAAAAAAGTCGATTCTCCTTCGAGCAGCTTTGAAATTGGAAGTGTATAATACACGGTTTTTAAGGATCGGTCCGGAAGAAAATTCTCCGGAAATCACATTGAAAGTTCCTCGGGTCAGATAAAGCGGCCACTCAAAGTTTGAGCACCAACGGAAGACATTTGGAGGTGCCGGTGTGCCACAAACCCGGCATTACGCCGTCATCGGATTATCGTGAAAAATGTGATAAAGCTCGTTATTTGAGGCTATAATGAAACATGCGATTTACGAAATCGAAACGTGGTTGATTCCTAAAATGAGCTCGGACGCGTGATTGAAAAACGGAGAAAAAGAAACGGGGTCCACTACGACCTTCAGAGCAGTGAAATTGAAGTGTATAATGCCGTTTTGGGATTAGGTCCGGAACAAAATTCTCCGGAAATCACATAGTAAATTCCCAAATTCGGATAAGCGGTCACGCAAAGTTTGAACACCAACGGAAGACATTTGGGGATGCGGTGTGCCTGAATCCGGCATTCGCAGAAACTCGGATTATCGTGAAAAATGTGTTAAACCTCGTTATTTGAGTCGAAATCGAAGCAGTTTGACTCTGAAATCGAGCATGTTGATTCTTTAAATGAGCTCGGACCGTGATTGAAAAGCGAGAGGAGAAAAAAAAATAGTCCGGGTCGACCTTCGGGTTTGTTAAATTGAAAAAGTGTATAATACACGGTTTTCGGGATTTTAGGGTCCGGAACAAAATTCTCCGAAATCACGTAGAAAGTTCTCGGGTCGGATAAAGCGGCCACGCAAAGTTTGAGCACCAACGGAAGACATTTGGGGGTGCGGTGTGCCTGCGCGACATTCGCGAAACTCGGATTATCGTGAAAAATGTGATAAAGCTCGTTATTTGAGGCTTAAATCGAACAGGTTGATTCCTGAAATCGAGCAGGTTGATTCCTAAAATGAGCTCGGGCGCGTAATTGAAAAACGGGAGAAAAAGCGAGGTTGATTCGACCTTCCGAGTTGAAATTGAAGTGTATAATACACGGTTTTCGGATTAAAGTCTGGAACAAAATTCTCCAGGAAATCACATAGTAAGTTCCGGAGTCGGAATCGCGGTCACGCAAAGTTTGAGCACCAACGGAAGACATTTGGGGGTGCCGGTGTGCCTGAAAACGGCGTTCACTAACTCAGTTATCGTGAAAAATTTGTTAAACCTCGTTATTTGAGGCTAAAATCGAACGGTTGATTCTGAAATCGAGAGGTTGATTCCTAAAATGAGCTCGGACGTGTAATTGAAAAACGAGGAGAAAAAGCGAGTTCGTACGACCTTCGAGGCGAAGTTTGAAATTGAAGTGTATAATACGGTTTTCGGGATTAGGGTCCGGAACAAAATTCTCAAAAATCACATAGTAAGTTCCGGGTGGATAAAGCGGTCACGCAAAGTTTGAGCACCAACGGAAGACATTTGGGGGTGTCGGTGTGCCACAAACCAGCATTCGACGAAACTCGGATTATCGTGAAAAATGTGTTAAACCTCGTTATTTGAGGCTGAAATCGAACATGTTGATTCTGAAATCGAACATGTTTATTCTGAAATGAGCTCGGACGTGATTGAAAAACAGGAAAAAAAAAAAGAAGTCGTTATTTCCGAACAGCTTTGCATTTGAAATGTATAATACACGGTTTTTTGATTAGAGGTCCCGGAAAAAATTCTCCGAAAATCACATAGAAAGTTCCTCGGGTCAGATAAAGCATCCACACAAAGTTTGAGCACCAACGGAAGACATTTGGGGATGCTTGGTGTATCCTGAAACCGGCGTTCGCAGAAACTCGGATTATCGTGAAAAATGTGATAAAGCTCGTTATTTGAGGCTAAATCGAACGGGTTGATTCTGAAATCGAGCAGGTTGATTCCTGAAATGAGCTCGGACGCGTGATTGAAAAACGAGGAGAAAAAGAAAAAGTCCGTCGACCTTCGAGCAGGTTGAAATTGAAGTATATAATACACGGTTTTTCGGATTAGGTCCGGAACAAAATTCTCCTCAAATCACATAGAAAGTTCCTCGGGTCAGATAAAGCGCCCACGCAAAGTTTGAGCACCAACGAAAGACATTTGGGGGTCTTTGGTGTGCCTGAACCGACGTTCGCAAAACTCGGATTATCGTGAAAAATGTGATAAAGCTCGTTATTTGAAATCGAAATCGAGCGATTGATTCACGAAATCGAGCGAGTTGATTCACTGAAATCGAACGCAGTTGATTCCTAAAATGAGCTTGGACGCGTGATTGAAAAAGGGGAAAAAAAGAAACAGGTCAGTCGACCTTGAACGCAGCTTTGAAATTGAAGTGTATAATACGGTTTTTCGGGATTAGGGGTCCGGAATAAAATTCTCCGAAATCACATAGAATGTTCCTCGGTCGGATAAAGCGGTCACGCAAAGTTTGAACACCAACGGAAGACATTTGGGGTGCCGGTGTGCCTAAACCAGCATTAAAAGCGAAACTCGGATTATCTTGAAAAATGTGTTAAAACTCGTTATTTGAAATTTGAAATCGAACGAGTTGATTCCTGGGAACATATTGATTCTCGAAATGAGCTCGGACCGTGATTGAAAAACGGGGAGAAAAAAAAACAGTCCGAGTCGACCTTGAGCGGCTGAAATTGAAGTGTATAATACACGGTTTTGGGATTAGGGGTCCGGAACAAAATTCTCATCGGAAATCACATAGAAAGTTCCTCGGGTCGGATAAGCGGCCACAAAGTTTGAGCACCAACGGAAGACATTTGGGGGTGCTGGTGTGCCTAAACCAAGATTCGGCAAACTCGGATTATCTTGAAAAATGTGATAAAGCTCGTTATTTGGTGAAATCGAACAGGTTGATTCTGAAATCGAAAGGTTGATTCCTAAAATGAGCTCGGATCGTGATTGAAAAACAAGGAGAAAAAAATAAACGATTTAGAATTCGACCTTAGAGCAGGTGAAATTGAAGTGTATAATACACGGTTTTTAGGGATCCAGGGACCGGATCAAATTCTCAAAAATCACATAGAAAGTTCCTCGGGTCAGATAAAGCGGCCACGCAAAGTTTGACCACCAACGGAAGACATTTGGGAGTGTCGGTGTGCCTGAAACCAACATTCGCAAAACTCGGATTATCGTGAAAAATGTGATAAAGCTCGTTATTTGAGGCTTTGAAATCGAACATGGTTGATTCTGAAATCGAGCAGTTGATTCCTAAAATGAGCTCGGATCGTGATTGAAAAACAAGGAGAAAAAGAAACGATTTCAGTCGACCTTCCGAGCAGTGAAATTGAAGTGTATAATACACGGTTTTCGGGATTCCGGGGTCCGGAACAAAATTCTCCGGAAATCACATAGAAAGTTCCTCGGGTCGGATAAAGCGGTCACGCAAAGTTTGAACACCAACGGAAGACATTTAGGGTGCGGTGTGCGACAAACCGGCATTCGCCAAAACTCGGATTATCGTGAAAAATGTGTTAAACCTCGTTATTTGAAGGTGAAATCGAACATATTGATTCCTGAAATCGAACATGTTTATTCTGAAATGAGCTCGGACTCGTGATTGAAAAACGGGGAAAAAAAAAAACGTCGTCTGACCTTAGAAACAGTGAAATTGAAGTGTATAAATACACGGTTTTTCAGGATTCCGGGGTCCCGGAACAAAATTCTCCGGAAATCACATAGAAACTTCCTCGGGTCGGATAAAGCGGCCACGCAAAGTTTGACCACCAACGGAAGACATTTGGGGTGTCGGTGTGCCTGAAACCAACGTTCGCCAAAACTCGGATTATCGTGAAAAATGTGATAAAGCTCGTTATTTGAGGCTGAAATCGAACAGGTTGATTCCTAAAATGAGCTCGGACGCGTGATTGAAAAACAGGAGAAAAAAAACGGGTCAAATACACGACCTTCCGAACGGCTGAAATTGAAGTGTATAATACACGTTTTTCGGGATTCCGGAACAAAATTCTCCGGAAATCACATAGTAAGCTCCTCCGAGTCGTCAGATAAAGCGGTCACGCAAAGTTTGAACACCAACGGAAGACATTTGAGGTGCCGTGTGTACAAAACTTGAAGATCATTCGCTGAACTCCGGATTATCGTGGTAAATTAAAGCAAACTCGTTATTTGAGGTCGAAATCACTGGTTGATTTAAAATCCCGAATACGTAGCCGATTCACGAAATGAGTAGGACCCGTGATTGAAAA